>NC_061867.1:15666447-15966447 GCF_907164915.1 Impatiens glandulifera | reverse complement strand
TGATTTCATATAATCGAAATCTGACACGGCTCTCTTCACGCATCATGTACCTCAAATAATCACATACTTTTTAGTATATGTGAATGATATTATTCTCACCAGCAACTCAAAATCATTTCTAACAAAAATTATACTTCAATTAAATAAATTATTCCCTGTTAAAGATTTATGTCAATTACATTATTTTCTTGGAATGGAAGCCACTCGTACCAAAGATGACTTATTTATTTGTCAATCCAAGTATATTGATGATATTCTTACTCGGGCTGGTATGTTTCAAGCAAAGTCATTACACACTCCGTCTTTGTTGGCTCCTCTCTTTCTAAACATGATGGTGATCCTTTATCTGATTAGTTTCTCTATTGGAGTATAGTAGGGGCTCTACAATATCTTACATTCACTCGTCATGAGTTAGCCTTTGTTGTCAATCGAGCTTGTCAATTCATGCAAACTCCCACCTCTTCTCATTGAGGAACGGTTAAATATATTCTTCGATATCTTCGTCATACTCCTCGTCATGGGATCTTTCTTCGTCCAATTTCACAATTCACTCTTACTGCCTACTCTGATGTTGACTGGGCATGATGTCTTGATGATCGTCGTTCAATAACTGGATTTTGTATTTTTCTATATGACAACCTCATTTCTTGGAATTTTAAGAAACAATAAGTAGTTGCTCGCTCTAGTACTGAATCTGAATATCTTGCTCTTGCTTGCATATACAATTGCAGACCTTTGTTGGATTCAATCTCTAATTAGTGAACTTTGAGTTTCACTTTCTTCTTCCCCAGTTCTATGGTGTGATAATATTTGTGTCGCATTTTTATCAGCAAACCCGATATTTCATGCTCGCACAAAACATATTGAAATTGATTTTTACTTTGTTCGAGAAAAAGTTGCTCATAAACAACTATTCATCTAGTACATTCCTACTGAAGATCAAGTGACTGATATCTTCACCAAAGGTCTTGCTTCTCATCGATTTGCTCTTTTACGTAGCAAGCTCACGGTTTGTGCCTCACTTTTTCGCTTGAAAGGGATGATAAAGTATTAAACAAATAAGCGAAATTATTACTTTATCTCCTAGTAATTAGGCTAAATATATTAGCTAATTTCTAAATTTTCTCATATTAGTTATTTTTTTTTATTACTATTATAAATAGATAAACAATGGTAAATATTACTCATTCAATTAATAATATTGTTTTCAATCTTTCTCTTCAAGAACTCAATAAAATAATTCTTGTTCATATTATCAATTCTAAAAATAAAACTTTTAAAAAAAATTAAGATTAAGTATAATTAAATCAAGATCTCTTCATATTTTTATTTTATTATACACTATAAAAAATACTTTGAAAAATAAAAATATTTAAATTAGTATATTATATATATTTAAATTGATTTAATAAAATATAAGAGAACATTGATTAATGGATAAGAGATTAATGGCTACTTATCCATATAAAATAAAAGTGATTAAAATTGTTTTTTAAATACTTTTATTAAATTAAGCTATCCAAAGTTTAAATTAAATTATCTTTTAATTTAATTTGAGTTAATTTAAATAATTAGATAATTTTAAATAACAATTATTCAAATAAATAAATAGTTATTTAAATTAAATAATAAAATGTGTTATCAATACGGGAAATTTGAGCAAATGACCCTAAAAACAGGGTGAAATACGGAAAGTGCGGGTGGATAATTTAAATAGCGCTGATGACCCATTTTACTGTTTTTGAACAAAATGCTCCAGTTGCGTCACGCAACTTGAGGTTGCGTGACGCAATTTTTTATTTTTCAAAAAATTTTAATCATGAATTTTTTTTGGACGAAAATGCTCCAGTTGCGTCACGCAACCCCAATTGCGTCACGCAACCCCAGTTGCGTTACGTAATCGCGTCACGCAACCCCAGTTGCGTTACGTAATCGCGTCACGCAACCCCATTTACGTCACGCAATCGCGAGACAAAAAAAAAATCGGTTACGTCACGCACTTAGAGTTGCGTTACGCAAAAATACAATTGTCATTAAAAAAAAGATGGTCACCAGCCCTATTTAAATTATCCACTTGCACTCTCCGCATTTCACCCTGTTTTTAAGGGTCATCTGCTCAAATTTCCCATCAATACAGATAATAACATTGATCTATAATTTATTGGATTTTTCATTTGTATTTTTTATCCAATCATTTCAGAGTGGGTGGTTGAAACCACGACCAGTATTGGTAAAACTTGTTATGTTCTAGTGAATTAACCGATTTAAATAAAAATTGATAATTTAATTTCTTTTAATTAAATATGAAATTTATTAAATGAATTTTATTAATGGGAAAAATTCACGTGATACTAAAATACCAAGGTATGTTTGAACAATTGAAATTAAAATTAACATTATAATTATAATTTTAATTTTAATTGAATGAGAATTGATATTAAATTATAATTAAATTTCTATATATAAAAAATTATAAATTATAATTCAACTCCAATTTTAATTATATATTTAAAATAAAGAATATAATAAAAAACAATTTTAATATATATTATAAATTTTATTAAAATATTAATTTGACACAACTAATTATAAAAGCTCAAGCGTAAGAATTTTGTTTAAATTTTGATTCTCATTAAAAAAAAATAATATAAATTCAGCATTTTAATTTCTTAAATTCAAAAAACAAAACAAAAATATCAGTTCGTTATAAACCTTTTAAATTAAAAACCAAATATTATCGATTGATAACGTTAATCGTGTTTCAAATAATAAAATAATAAGTTATTTTGTTTGATAAAAATAAAAAAAATAAAATTTAAAATTACAATTTCGAATAAAAATAATAAAATTGAGAATTTTAATTCTAATTCTAATGTTAATTTCAGGTTTATCAAACACAGATATTTATAATAAATGATAAAAAAAAAATTAAATACAAACTAAAGTTAATTTTTTTTTAAAATTAACAAAAAAAAAAATTATATATTTTTTCAAAACCCTTACTTTCAACATCATTATCGTCTTAATCAATATCTAACCTAATATTTATAATTTTAAAATAACTAATCTATATAAATTATTAAATATTATAATATATCTAATATTTTAAAAAATAACTAATACAATTTATAAAATATATAATTAAATTATTACATTAACGATTAAAACGGTACAAAAACAAAAACAATTGATAAACAGATAAAAAACCCGATTAATCGGAACCGCTAAAACTTTTTACTAATGAAATGAAACCGCTAAACTTTTGATATTGATTGGTTTTCTGGCTATTTATTTATTTTTTGAAAACGTAGAATTTCGATCTCCTTCGGAGTGCAATTAATTTCCACGGGATTAAACAAATAGCCCACAAACACACTTAATCAGACAAGCAAAACTTGTCGCCCGACGGGTTCGAACCCAGAACTTCCAAGAAGGCTGAGAATATTTACCTCTTATTGCCAATAAACTATAATGAAACAATAATAAATGTCTACCTAAGCAGAGTTTTGCGAATTCTCCCCAAAACTGGAAGATCATTTCGAGTTTTTTTTATACAGACCTACTTGAGTTTGAAACAAGAATGAATGTCTACCTATACGCTTAAATTTCAATAATAATTGGCTGAATTCTCCATTAGAATATTTTATTATCGACCACTAAAAAGAGTATAACATTCAATTTCAAATTTTACAAAATTGAATATGAACACCATTTTAATATCTAAATTCCATTGAGAAGTGTGTCTTTAAGAAGAATCCATTTGAAAAGTTCTTGCAAAACTGTTTATCAACGACAATAAACATAAGTAATGGTTTCGATCGAAGAAATTATCTGACATTCATTCACTGTATAATAATTCTTATACATCTTTCACCATTAGAGAATACATTTTGCAAAGGATTATCTTATTTTCCCATGTTTCCTTTCCTTTCCCCCCACAAATGCTACCAAACTATATCGATATTATTGTTATACAATAAAATGATTCATATTAGTTAAGATTACCTGGATATAAACCAATGTCAGCACTTCCATTAATATACATACTTTCTTCATTTCAACTTTACCCTTTTGGAACCAATGTAGCCATAGCCTGTAATCTTATGAAGAAGAATAAGTCAAGATCTTATAACTTTTATTTTAACGTATCCCCAATCAATCAAAGGTGATTTAAGTGAAAATCGAACCTGAAACTACCATTGGTGGGTGATTCAGTTGCTTTAACTGCAACAGTTCATAAAATAATGAATCAAAACACAATCACAACCTAATAGGGTCATAGCTATAACCGAGGCTATGCTATGGCCAAAGAGATTGGATGATTAGCCACATAAAATAAAACCTACTCGAGAGTCTAGACGAGATGACTTTAATTGTATTTGAATGAATGCGAAAGCAAAAACAAATAATTGAATGGAATGGAATGGATGCAATACCTGAGAAACAGATGCTTCAAAGGGTGTATCTTTTTGGTATGCGTATTTTCAATCAACAAAAATCAGCCAACCAAGGAAGATGGACCACAATCATTATCCAGGTCTAAATTCTTCGATATTTCACTGCCATCCCACTCAAGCTCATTTTCATCATCATTATCAGAATTACTCCATGAAGATTCATCATCTTCACTCTGCATAACAGAAAGTTCCTAGAACTATTTACTTTTTCAAAATAAAATATAATTGCCTGATATCAACAAGTAGAAGAAAATTCAAAAGATTGATACATTAACCACCCATTAAGGGCAGATTCTTGGCCATCATTTTTTTCAGTAAAAATTACTTACTTCGACCGAGTCCAACGTATTAGCGAATTCATCATGCTTGAAATTAATGGTGTTCCCATCAACTTCATCTTCATAATCGCCCTGTAAAGATTATTCATTATTCCCTTTATTTTTTTGGTCAGGATTGAGTTGTAAGCAACGATGGAAGATGCAACAGCAAATGAAACTTGAGTCTAAGACGGTGTTTGATAGCACACGTTATCACTTAAATTTAAATAATTAAGTGTTAATTTGAAATAAGTTCATGCGATATCAGTTGTTTAAAACCATTTAATTATTTATATTCATTAGAAAGCTCCTTTAACTCAGTAGTAGAGCACAAGGCTAATAACCACAAAGTCGCGGATTTGAGGCTTCATGACATTTAAAAGAAATATATATTTAGATTCAACTGAAACTATGCTAAAAAGTCTGGCTTAAGTTGGCTAGCTATGAATGACTTAAGTCGAAAATATAGCAAATTGCTGCCGAAAATAAACTGTAGGAATATTAGTTAAACAATTAGTATTTAGTTGTTAGTGATAAGCGGTTTGAGTTTAAAAATCTAGTACTATAAATATTAGCAACTATTATGAATAGGTTATGTTGAATTGTTATTGAATGAAATTGAATAGTTCGGGTTCTCTACTCATCTAGGCCTTTGGCCTGTTCTTCAGAGTCTCTCATCTCCATTTATTATTTATGGCTTTTGCTAATTCTATCGATTATAATGTGGTATTATCAGATGCATGGCAAAGACAGAATGCAGTAAATAGCAACTGAAAGTTTAAATATTTCCATGAACAATATTTTGTATTTATTGTCTACAATATAATTTTTCAATATTGACAGTCCTAACCATGTAACCAAGTTGAAAAAATAAATAAATAAATAAAATAATGATAAAATGTGAAAGTTATGACTGTGAAGCTTAGTTGGTCTCTGTAGACATGAGAAATTATTGAGGCCTTTGTCAAGATTATGAATGCTAATGTATCATCTTTATAAGTGGCATCTGACAATGTATAAATTTAACCTTAAGGACAGATGAGGTTAATTAGAAATCATGATCTTACGGATATAAAGTTTGTATTGGTCATAAATTGATCAAAGGCGTCTCTAGAGGATAGAAAATAACTTAATAAAAAACAATTGAAGCGGTGGAACAACTTTTCATTACACCACAGCCAACGCGAAGGTCACATTGTCTTGTGGGAGAAAATAACTGAATAATTAAGTATATAATAAATTTTTTATGTAAAAATTTGACAAAGAGAAAAGGAACTTGAAAATGAGGATGGTGAAACTCAAATGGTCAAGGAAGTGAATGCAATAGTTCAAACATATTTATTACTTTTAATGTGGACATAGTTTCTACTTCTAAATGAACCTAGTTAGAAAAAAAAATGCCACAACTATTGTAACACGATTACAATGTAAATCTAAAATGTAATAGTCATCCCCCCAGTTCAAAACAAAACTCTTCCCTTTGCCCTCTTCTTCTTGCAGTTCATTATTTCCTGTTAATTGTCTTTTTCTAATTTTTTTTAGTACATTTTAATCATTGTGATCTTTGAAGAAAAAACTTCCCAAACCTCAGTCTTGTATTCATTTCACATAATAGCATGAAAAAAAAGAATTAATCTAGCTAAACATGACATTGTCACTTACAATTTCATGCTTCATCTGCTTTATTGTTTTCTCCAGCTCGGACATGTGTTGGGTGAGAGTCTACCAAGAAAAGACAGTGTTAAAAGCAACATGAAGTATAATGCATCTAACTATATGTCTTCTATTTGATTATAATATAGTTTTAAGAGAAGAAAACCTCATATCTTTGCATGGCAATAGAACGCCTCAAGGCTTTGGCCTTTGTTAGAAGGTTTCTTGGCCGCAGGCTGATTGGTCGCCTATAATTCTTCCCACGATAATAAATAAGGGCATGACCTTTCGGAATAGTTTCGATTGTGACTAGTATCCCTCCACTCTCATATTCCAACAATCTTGCTGTTTCTTCAATAAAGGCAGCATTCTTCTGTTTGGAAATCAACTTTACAAGTTCTCTGTGTTTCCAGTGCAAGTGCATGTTCTCAATAACTCCATCAAAAACACCTCTAATTCCTAGTAGGTCCAGAAAGAAATGTTGTAAATTATACATTCGCATGATAAACAATGAAAATAAAAATCAAACTATTACCTAGAGGTAAGTATGGAGTCATCCTTAATCCAACTCTTCTAAACATGGATTTTTCCTCCTCAGTTAATGTTTCCTGGTCATCAGAAGGTCCAACAGGGATCATAGATGCTTCTAATTTAGCCAACATTTTCTCTGCTCTCAGCAATTTGGATTGAGCCTGTTGAAGTGAGCACAATTCAGTAAAATTATATAATTTACAGTAAATGTAAACAATAGCTTCGTGAAGAATTAGCTCCATTGTGAAATAACAAAAGTCAGATACAGATGGTGAAATTCGATCAATTAGGATAAATTAGAATTCCTTCTTAATTTCCTTTTAATAGGGATCTCTCCAGTTTGCAGGGGACTGCACAGACAATATCTCTTGCATGCTTGTGAAACTGTATTCACGCAATCTCCAGTTTGCAAGTCACCAAAATATTTCTAGATATTTTCACATTTTTCATTGAAAATAATCACTTTCTTAGGAACATATAGAATCTGGCCAATCATATTACATGTTAGTTATTAAATTAGATTATACTCGTGATTTCCAGTGAATCTTCTAAGTAAAGTTAAGAGGTATTTGGAATATAAAGAGTAAAGGATATTTAGCATACAACAGATTCTCCCAGCATATAGGCAACATAAGTTTCCAAAAACAAGAGTGGAGAATATAGAACTTACAAGAGTCTGTTTGTTTTCCATTTTCATGACAGCCTTAGTACTTTTAGCTCTGACAGATTCTTCTATCATCTTCTCTCGGTCTTCATCAGTTATATTTCTTCCCCATTTAGCCTGATTCTCATAGAATTCAGTCAGAGTACCAGCTTGCACCTGCCCACTTGCAGGCATCACTGCTTTACTCTGTACTTTCTCTTCAACTGCTTTACTCCGTACTTTCTCTTCAACGTCTTGAACCTGATTGGTCATTTCAGTCCTTTCGGCTAAAGCGGTAGCAACACTTGTTGGTAGAAAATCTTTGCCTCGGTATATTACAATGTAATATTTGTTTCTCAATAGCAACACACCACCAGTTAATTCCTGTTAAAAAATTGACATTTTTACATATATGCAGACTCTTAACTGGACCATAGAGTTCATTTAGGGGCGTTTGATAAAATTGAAGCTTAATCATGTTACATTGCATAAAGAAAAAATAGACAACTTTGATATTTCAGAAGTTGTTATGTATCATTACAAACCGGATTTAGATGGGAACAAAGTAGGCGACAACATGGAATACAGTAACACAATAAACATGAATTGCAATAGAATATGACCAATTACTCAACTTATGTTCCTTACCTTTTTAGATGTTTTTTCTTTCCAAAGCTATTAAATCTTGGAATATGTTAAAAGTAAAACCCACTTTCAAAAAGTATGAAAAATGGAAAGTATGCACATAGTCAGGGGCATGGTATAACCAAGAATTCCAACTACAAAAAAACACATCCCAACCTCATGTTTAAGGACCAAAATTAAACTGTAGATAATATAAGGTCCAAGAGACTTAAATTGTGAAGAATTCAACCTATATAACCGTAGGCAGTTTTCAATATTACTGGTGTAGCTGTTCCTAATAAGTAATTGGTACTCTGAATTGTCAGGTTCACTAGCATCCCTATTTTGATATACACAAATTGATTCGATATAAATAATGATATTCGTTACATAACTGTACGACAATATTGTCCGTGTTCTTAACCCTGAAAAACTAACAGTTTAATTTATTGATATTCAAATCATGAATCCTAAAAACTCATTCTGAAAGGACCAGCTATAATCAGGCAACTGCAAGTGAGCTTCTTGTGGGAAAGAACCATAAGCCATAGAAGATCCTAACTTGTTACAGGATTTCAAGAACAATTGTAAGAGGAGACACTTGTTTAAAATAGAATTCCTGCTTTTCTACAATTAAATCTTTATTCAGCCTATATTTTAGCCTTGAATATCATATTCATGTTTTTTTTTTTACATTTTAGGATAGAATTACTGGCATTTTGATACTAGCAAACAGAAAGTCATGAAAATCTTTATTTTTCCTCATTGGACACTCATACCCAGCATAGAATAGTGGTATGATTCTATCTTTTAATCAAAAAAATTTCAAAAGACTACCTATGTGCACAAACTAAATATCTGCCAATAAAGATTACTTCCTTATCTCTTCTACAAGAGAATTGAACATTATCTCCTACATAAAAAACGTATACTGTCCATTTTGTAGAAGCTTTATAGAACAAAATTTGGTAATAGACAAGATTGACTTGGAAAATGTAAAATCATACAAAAACAGAAACTCCAAGAAGAGCAATTGTCTTTTGTTCATTTCAATGGACGAAATAGTAGGTAGCTATAACCTACAGCCTACAGGCAGTCTAAAACGTTAAGTCGTTCCCAATAGTAAGCTGTTGACTATCAAGATTTTTTATTTCATTTACTAAAATACAATTGAAGATCAAAATGGATCTTTTCCTTATATCAACCAAAAGAGTCCTTACAAACAGTGTTAAGAAAAACATTTGAAAAATTAAAGCAAGCTAAATTATCCATGCAAATATTATTATGAGCACCCCAATGAGTCGCATTGTTAAATAACCTAGAAATCCACGTAAGACTGAAATCAGGATTTCTAGCCAGAACCTCTTTGATGTCTTTCGGAACTGGATTGATCATCCACATACTACATCTCCCTAAGCAACAATCAATAGCAATTTGGTAAACTGATTTCACTTGAATCTTATGCAAATGGAACATTTCATTTTTCAGTTGAAAACACATCGAATCATAGTTAAATGGTACATTCAACCATAAAACTAAATAGCCTTCCCTAGCAATTTATTCATGGTAAGCATCATATTAACATACCTTTATTTCCTCGGCCATTAACTTATTGTTTGTGTTCTGTACTCCACGTTTCACTGCAATTTTTACCACGAGACTTTTCTCCCACACCTTGACTATAGAAGCAGCTAGACCTTGATGATTTCTGTTCCTTCCTTTATTAAGGATATATAATATATCAGCTGCAGAAATAAGCATATAAAACAAATAAACTCAAATAGAAAGTTTGAATAATACCAAGGGCAAAATGGCATGGAAGTGATTTTGCATGCTTCCTCAGATTAGTCATCTCTGCATTTGTCAGCCCAGATCGCATCCCAGTTGGAAGAAGCCTAAAAGGGGCTTTGTAACCCGAAATTGTCTGAGGAAGCAAATCAGCATCAACCGGTAGCATTCCAGTACCCCACCAATCCTCAAAACGTGGACCTAAACCATTAAGAAGGTCATTGCATTCCATTTCCTCTTCCGTCATATTTGCCAAACGTGTTGGAAGAGACACCTTTATTTTCTCAGGATTCACAACTGTTTTATTTTCAAGATTCTCAATAGGACTTTTAGCAGCAGTTACATCTGGAATGAAAATATTATCATTGTCTGCTTCCATTTCCCTCTGAATCAGAGTTGGCCCTTCATAGTTGCTTCCACGATACACAACCATCACACTTCCTGACCTCCATATGACTAACCCTCCAGTTCGACGCTGATAACAAGCAATAATTCAACATTTTAGCTGCAAACAAATGATGTTCATGTAATCTTCCATTTTGTTCAAATAGATTCAGAAGTTCTTAATGACACTGAATCAATTTCTGTTTTTCTGTTCCGAAGGATTAAAAAGAGATTGATAGTAATTAATAGTGTATATGCAATATATATCCACAAACCTCAACAATCTCATGTGCTGTCTTCATATCATGAGCCAAATCTTCGTGAAATTTAAGCCTAGCTATTTCTGATCTAGTCCATTGTTCATGAATCTTTTCAAGTACAGCTGCAGTTAACCCTGCTTTAGGCACACTGACCCTCTCCCTGAGAATTATCCCCTGCCTCCTTAACCGCCTCAGTTCTTCATCCTGAATGGTCAGTTCTGCCAATGTAGGTGCCTTCACTGTCTTCTTCCTTGTTCCATTCTTACCACCTTCTTCATTGCTCTCCGTCCTCTCCCATGGCAACCACGATTCATTTTCCTCTTCTTGAATTAACATCCTATCAGGTCTCACCCAATCTCTCCTCAACAAGTCCCCTAATTTCTCCTCGCTATTCACTGGTTCATTTCTTTTTCTTTTCACTTCAGTGTGTTCTTCTTCGTCTTCTTCTTCTTCGCTTTTGTTGTCATCATCGGAGCCCAGACCAAGATTCCGCAATCGGAGAGCAATTCTTTCAATTGCAGTAGTCCCTACACCACCAGTCCTTCCATCAAAAAACCGACTTTCCGTGCGATTTTCTCCTCCTCTATTGTTGTTGTTCGTATCAGCTCCTCTCAGGTCCGAGTCATTTGGTGTGTTGGGAGATGGCCACTTTTTGATCCAGGGAGCAGAAGAAGAAACCTTTGGTTTCTGAATGCCAGAGGTAGGGTTTGTGGTATTGGTGGATTCTGTGGTGGAACGAAGTGAAGAGAATGGTTTGAAGAGAGAAAAAGCACGTTTTGGGTATGAATAAATGAAGAAACGGAAACGAAGAGAGGATGATGGGTGATAGACAAGAGGAATTGTGCCACGGAATGGTAATTCTGTCAATTTCGCAGTGGCTAAGGCCATTTGATCGAGTTCAATTGACGATTCTTGCTTCTTCGTTCACTGATTTCTGTAATCTCATGGCGCAGAGAATCAAGTAAAGAGACGGTTAGGTTAGAGGAAGAAGAAGAAGAAGTTCATTGTTCATCACTGAGGAGAGTATGATAAGATTTTAGTTTTAGTTATTTCATAAAACTCCTTAAAACCCTTGATATTTTATTTGATAATATTTTGATTTTTGACTTAAGGAAGAAAACTTATATAGCTCAATATAATATCACAATATTTGTAAGATCTTTTAAACATCACAGTTTAAAACTAATATAGACATTTATTTGGTAAAAACTAAATAAATAAATTATTAAACATTAATAAGTTATATTATAATTTAAAATATATATATTTAAAAAATATTTAATAGTTAAAATAACAAATGTTATATGATAAAAATTGATAATAATAAAAAATTAAACACTTAATTAAATAATTACTGTTTGTAAATAAATATTTTACATTTTAGGTGAATTTATAATATATATTTTTTAATATTTTAATTAATCATTTAAAATTAATATACAAAAATAAAAATAAAAAAAATAAAATAAAATGATAATTAAATGGACATTAAAAATAATCACATTAAATTTATATTATTTTGTTAGACAAGTTAAAAATGTCAAAATTTAAAATTGATAAACATTTAATTTACCTTATTTTAAGTTTGTTTATCATTTTCTCGTAAAAATTTTTAATTAATTTTTCAAATTATTATGCAGATTTGTAAAACTAATAAATTAAGGAGAAAATGTCGTGGTCACTAAAAAATAGTGAGGCGGAATGCGGGACATATGTATCGGGTTTGGTTCGGCTTATAAGAGAACATCAAATGGTAACAGTTAGAAATGTTAATAATGGTGAATGCAATAGTGAATGTAATGATCTTCTGAGGCTTATTCTAGAAGTGTGAGGATTCTGTATGCAATAAACCATATTTAGTTTCAAGATCGGGTTGATTTTCGTGAATGGAAAGTGGTGAAAAACAGCAAGTTCATACCGGGATTGGTGTGGTAGTGCATACGAAGCAGGAGCAATTAGTTGATTGACTCATTATGTATGGTCCTAAAAAATCATACATGTCATCAAATTGTTCTTTGTTCTTTGGCTCACATTTAGGGAAAGACTCATGACAAGGGACAAAATTAGAATTAGTAAGTTTATGATGATACTTAGCACGAGTTGTGTCATTTATTCTGGTAGTGAGGAATCAATTGTTCAAATCTTTGATGAATGTTCATATACTAGTATGCTTTGGAGGAAGTTTGCTAAAAATTTCATGTTGCAAAGTTTTCCTTAGGTTTGGGATCAAATTAAAGGATTAATACCTACAAAGACTAAAGGAGACTCATTTCAGTCCAAAGTTTTCAAGTGTTTATATGGAGCACTAATATATCAAGTCTAGATAGTGAGGAATGTTAGGGTCTTCTCAAGGCAAGAAGGAATGAGAATGAGAATGAGGTATGGAGTGACATTGATTTTGATGGTCTTCCTCTCATTCACGTGGAGGCGTATTCCCGTAACGTCGGAAAATTATGAGCTTTGTCAACAATGAAATATCAAGTTTGAAGAAGTCTGATTACTTTGTTCAAGGAAAGATAGTTATATGTTTCTTTGTTAGCTGTTTGGTTATATCATGTTATAGGATTGTTGGAAAAAACCCTGACAGAACCACAAAAGAAGAAAATAAAAGAATGAACACTAAGGCTATCAATTAATAAGGAAAAGAGATACAAATTTGGGTGCAATAAATCAAAGAGGGGAGAGTTTCTTTTATACACTAAGAAACTTCCCCAACTCCCATCATCTTCCGATGTGGGATTTATACTAATTGTGAATATAGTTTCTTTTATATACTAAGAAACTTCTTTCACTCCCATCATCTTCCGATGTGGGATTCTAATTGTGCCAAAAACAACAAATCTCCACCTTGGCACAATATCCAAATATTAATCTTCAATATTAAAAAATAAACCTTCAGTGCTTCCAATTGGCGCTCTTCAGCGCCGACTCAAACGCGGAAGATGTTTACCAAATCTAAACAATTTGATTTGGTTTTCCCCATGTCTTTCATCTCGAACTCTTTACCCAATTGAGCCTTCAATTTGTCAACTTCATATTGGCTCTTTGATGCTGTCAACATATCATCAACGTACAAGAGTAGATAGATGTAAGACTCATCTTGCAATTTGCGCAAATACTCACATGAACTGAATCTGCTTCTTGTGTACTTGTGCTTCATCATAAACTTGTCAAGTCGCTTGTACCATTGTCTCGACGATTGCTTCAACCTATACAATGATATGTTCAACTTGCAAACCCAATTTTCTTTATCAGCAACTTTGAATCCATCTGGTTGATAAATGTAGATTTCCTCATTCAAATGACCGTGTATGTCTGCGGTCTTCACATCTGCTTGAGCTAGATCCAAATTCATCTGCGCTACCAAGGCCAACAAAATTCTAATGGAAGAGTGTTTAACAGCAGGAGAAAGTACCTCATTATAATCACCTCCTTCCTTCTGAGCGTAGTCTTTAACTACCATTTTTCCTTGTAGCGAACATCAATTTTTTTAGGAAATCCTTCTTTCTTAGCAAAGATCCATTTACAACCAATAGCCTTCTTCTCTTTTCGTAGATGCCTCAACTTGCATGTCTCATTCTTCTGAATAGATTGCATTTCATCTTCCATAACACCTCTCCTTTTTCCATTTTTAGTATTTCGACTGACATCTGAAAAAATGGATGGAACATCATCTACGACTAGAAGTGCATAGGCCGCCATGTCAACAAACCGACCTGGTTTTTGAATAACTCGTCTTGGCCTATTCACAGCAATTGATTCACTTTGTTCTGAAGGTTCTTGGGTCGGAACCTCTTCCTCATTTAACTCTTCGTCTGTCGCCGGAGAGTCACTTATAGTTGGGTTTATCTTTATCTGCTCAAACTCCACCTGTTGCGGAGTACAATCAATCTTGTTTGGTGTTACCTTATTCAACATTAAATAATCATCAAAAGTAACATCTCTACTGATAATGGTTTTCCTTGCATCCAAACACCAAAGGCGATATTCTTTAACTCTTGTAGTAAATCCCATAAAAAGAGTTTTTTTCCTCGTGGATCCAACTTTGATTCAACTCCATGATAATATACAGTAGAACCAAAAATATGCAAAGAATCATAATCAGTTGCAGGTTTTCCAGACCATACCTCTAATGGAGTCTTGCCACCAAGTGTAGATGATGGTAGGCGATTTACCAAATGTTGAACGTATGACACAACTTCTGCCCAAAATTTTCTTTCTAACCCAGCATTAGACAACATACATCGAACTTTCTCCACCAATGTCCTGTTCATACGTTCCGATACTCCATTCTGCTGTGGTGTTTTTCTGACTGTGAAGTGTCGAACTATGTCACACTCTTGGCATAACTTCTGGAATGGATCATTCTTGTATTCTCCACCGTTATCAGTCCGGAGAATTTTGATATTTCTTCATGTCTCGTCTTCAACTTGACTTTTCCATTTAAGAAAAATCTCAAACACTTCACCTTTATTCTTCATAGTAAACACCCATACTCTTCTGGATAAATCATCAATAAAAGTAACAAAATAATGTCTACCTCCAAGAAAATGAGTCTTGGCAGGTCCCTAGACATCTGAGTGCACATAATCCAAAATACCCTTGGTGTTATGGATAGCAGTGCCAAATTTTACTCGGCTTTGTTTTCCCAGAATACAATGTTCACAAAAATCTAACTTACAAACTTTTGTACCTTTCAACAATCCTTGCTTGACAAGAGTTTGCATAGATTTCTCACCAGCATGCCCCAATCGCATATGTCATAGCTTTGTTGCCTCTAACTCCTTACTGCTCCCGGAAGTTGATACACATGATGTCCCATTAACTGTACTACCTTGATAGTAATACAAATTATTACTCTTCCAGATAGCTTTCAACATCACTAGCGCTCCATATATTACCCTAAGAATTCCATTTTCCAATTTCACATGTATGCTTTTCGACTCCAAGGCCCCCAAAGAAATTAGATTCTTTTTCATATTCGGTATGTACCGAACATCTCTAATAATTCTGGTGGATCCATCATCATTCCTCAGTTTGATTGAACTTATCCCCTTTATTTTACATGTATTAGCATCTCCCATGTAAACAACTCCACCATCTAGCTCCTTAAAGTCAAAGAACCACTTTCGAACTGGTGTCATATGATAAGTGCAGGCTGAGTCCAATATCCACGCATCAGGATGTGATGTTGTGTGTGACATTGATAAAGAGTATTCTGAATCTGCATCACCTTTGTTTTCTGCAACATTCGCATTTTCAGAATCTTTCTCTTTCTTCTTCAACTTTGGGCAGTTAATCTTCCAATGTCCTTTCTCACGACAGAAAACACATTCATCTTTGGCAACTCTACTTTTAGATCTTAATCCTTTCCCTTTTGATTTGCTCTGCTGACGGCTCCTGACCATCAATGCTTCATCTACTATACCTACTTTGTTTTTCCTTTTATCCTGCTTTCTCAATTCATGACTATATAAATCAGAACTTACAGCATCAAGAGAAACATTTCCCTTCCCATAAAGTAACGTTGTTTCTAAGTGTTAAAATTCATCAGGAATGGACGATAGCAACATCAACGCAAGATCTTCATCGTCAAACCTAACGTCAAGGTTTAACAAATCTGCTACTAATTCATTAAACTTAGTTATATGCTCATTCATAGTAGTACCTGATTGGTAATCAAACCGGAACAGTCGCTTCTTCATAAGGAGCTTATTCTGACCACTCTTCTTCAGAAATTTGTCCTCCAATGCTTGCCACAGTTTTTGTGCAGAAGTTTCATTTTTCACAGCATACTTCTGCTCTTTGGACAGGCATGATCGAATTGTTCCGCACGCCAACCGATTTATGATACTCCACTCTTTTTCTTCTATACCATCTGGCTTTCCGACCTCAATAGCAACATCTAAACCCTGCTGAAAAAGACAATCTAGAACATCACCTTGCCACATGCCGAAATGTCCAGTTCCATCAAAGATCTCCACCGCAAACTTCAAATTCGACATCGGTGTCCTCGTCCAGGATGACGAAGGAGTTGACGCCCCTTTTGAAGACTCCACCATGTCAAGGACGAACCTTCGGCTCTGATACCACTTGTTGGGAAAAACCCTGACAGGACCACAAAAGAAGAAAACAAAAGAATGAACACTAACAGAATTTGATAACGGAGTTCGGCCAAAATGTTGCCTACGTCTACGAGCACTAAGGCTATCAATTAATAAGGAAAAGAGATACAAATTTGGGTGCAATAAACCAAAGAGGGGAGAGTTTCTTTTATACACTAAGAAACTTCCCCAACTCCCATCATCTTCCGATGTGGAATTTATACTAATTGTGAATATAGTTTCTTTTATATACTAAGAAACTTTTTTCACTCCCATCATCTTCCGATGTGGGATTCTAATTGTGCCATAAACAACAATATCATGTTATAGGATGTTAATTGTTTGTTTCATAATTAGGACAAAAGACTTGTAGTTTTCTTAACTCAAACTCATGTACTCATTTTTTCCTTTTTGGGTTTAAATAAATGACTATAAGTCATTCAAATATATATATATATTATAAAAGAACCTACTTTACAATTTACATATCTTTAAATGTCTTATTCTTTAAAGATTTCCATTATTGCTTAAATTTGTTTATTGTTTAGATCGGGTTATTATTTAGATATTTTATTATATAAATATGTTTATTGTATAGATATATTTATTGTTTATCTATTTATTATCATTTTCCTTACTGCATACTTCTAAGTTCAATGAGCAAAAATATCTTCAAATGCTTGCAGAAAGGTTTTGGATGCATCTTGCGTTTGGTTTTAAGCATTTAATAGAATTTCAGGACGTTTTCTCTCGAAAATGAAAACTTTCTGGACGTATTTATCCTGAAAGTTTTCAAAATTTTCTATTTTCGGGACATTTTTGTCCCGAAAATTTCTAAAAATATCAAAATACACAATATGAAGTGATTAAAAAATATAAACTCTTCACGGGTTGTTAAATTATAAAATATTCCTTAATTATAAAATGTTGAAATATAAACAAATCATAAAATTAAAAATCAATTGTATTTCAAATAAATAATATTTTAAATTTTAATTTGATTATTTCAAATCTAAAATATTATTTAAACTTGTACCCAAAATTCAAATTGTGATATTTGTTTAAAATCTTGTAAAATAATATTTTATTTTAAAAAAGAATATTGACACGTAAATTGATGTTAAAATTTCTTAAACTTCAATCTATTTTGAAGTTATAGTGGGATTTGAATATAGTCTCAAATATTAAATGTGGACATTTCAACCGTTAATAAGTCTTTGACTAACCCGAAATATATATGTTTTTATATAGAGAGAAAAATAAAACTTTAGTGTATGAAATTTGAAATTGTATTATATGCCAAATATTTGAAAATATTTAAACTTAATATATATTATATGATTAAATAAAAGTTATATAATTTTATTAAAATAAATAAATATATATAGAATATAAGATGGGAGAGAAAATAAGAATAAAAATTAGAAAATATAAAAAAAATTATATAATATATATATGTATGATAATAAAAAATATTATTTAGGAAGGATAAATTATTGATTATTATTCTAAAAAATAAGGGTGTTTAATGATTTATAAAAAAAATATTTTTAATTACATTGTGTTAATTTTATTTTTAATCGTTTTAATTTATGGGTGGGTCAACTTATGATACGACACAAGTATCCAATTACTTTCACATATATATTCAAATTAACAACAACTCTCGACCGATAATATATATATATATATATATATATATATTAGTTAAAAAGTTTAATTTATATTGTTAAGAATGTTCACGTTTATCAAATTTGGTGTTAAATTTAAAATATAAAGTCTTATTAGCTTAATTGGTTAAAGGGTTATACTTGTTTGTGTTAAGTTGCAAATTCATAATATATCTATAACATTTTTAATTTTATTTTTAACTGTTTTAAATTTGTGGATGAGTAAACTCACGATCCGACTCAAGTACTCTCATATATATCCAAATTAACCACAGTTTTCGACTCGACAAACTAAGAAAATTCAAATTAAGCATTATTATATACAAATAACTTTTTTTTGGTTAAAATTTAATATTGTACCAAATAAAGTGTTATCTTAATAATTACATAAACAATTATTTTGTTATATACTTAAAATATTTAAATAAATAATTATATCAATAATTTCACTATCAACAAATTAAAGGTTTTTGACTACTTCTCTTAAATTTGGTAGTTAAATTATAGATATTGATTTTTTATTTACATTTAAAACCTTACATATAAGATATTGTTAGAAACCCAAAATTATGAAGTTAAAAAAATGTGAAATCTTAATAAGGGTCTCAATATTCAAAATTTGATAATTTTGTAATTTATAAAAAATCTTAATTAATATTCATATAATATATAAAATAAATTTTAACCAATAAGCTGGAATAGCTCAGTTGGTTAGAGCGTGTGGCTGTTAACCACAAGATCGGAGGTTCAAGCCCTCCTTCTAGCGTTTTACTAGAAGCAGTACCGGCCCCGAGTTTTGGGCTGTCCAAGCCTAAAAGAAACGTCAATTTTAAAAGCTAAAAAAAATAAAAATAAAAAATATTAATAAGGTTAGAACTCATGACCAAATAAAAGTCTTTTATTTATCTCCCAAACCACTATGTTAGATCTATTTATGTTTAAAAAATATTATAAATGTTTTTTTTTATTTTAATAAATGAACTGAACGTTCATGCTTATCCAGAGCCGCCCTGACTAGAAGTAATTACAAAAATTAAATTAGAATAACACTTTTCTCTTTTCTTTATTTTCCACTTGTATGGTTAAAAAACACAATTTGGAGGGAGTTCTTTATCTGACAGGTTCTTACAATCCCAATTTTAATTTTATGATAATTTTTTTTATTATATTATAATTAATTTTCTAATATTTACAAACTGTTTTATAAAAGTACTTCACCTATACTTTTTTTTGAGATGTTTTTGTTTGAGAGTCATTATTGTCTGATTGAAAAGTTGTATTTTTTTAAAATAAAAATAAAATTGACTTTTAACTATTTACAAAGTAAAGATATATATCCCAAATTTAGTTAGCCATTAGAAAGCCTAATTAGCAATTCTTTTATAATTTACAATATGACATAGACTAAAATTCAAACTTAAAAAAGTAATATTTTGCATATATAAGCTTAATTTATGAATCAAATATTCATAAAATAATTATTATATAATAGTAAGAAATAAACCATTCTAGCAAATGTACATAAATCCTATTGAAAAAAATCTCAAAGATAAATCATTCATGCATGCATGCTTGATTTTTTTTACACCAAATTTTGACACTCGGGTTTAGGGTTAGTGACTCGTCGACGACTCGCTAATCCATTCGACAGTTACAGACTTCGGAGACATAGTTGGAGGATCGCTCTTTAGCGGAAAAGTATCGTCATCTTCCAATATATCCAACTCATCCGCCTCTTCCTTTCTATCGAATCCGTCTCTTTGAATCTCGACCAAAACACTCACCACCTCATCCATAGTCGGCCTCAAGTCTCTCGAGTCTTGCAGACACATAAACGCTAACTCGGCGACCCTAGTAATCATCGTCATCACCTTATAATCGGACTCGAATCCGAGCGTTACATCCACCAGCTCGTGCAAAGCCTTACCTTGTATCTTGTTAATTGCCATAGCGGAGAGGTTAATCTCGTGTCTATGTCTTGTTATGTCCACTGCTGGCTTAGACGATATCAACTCCACGAGAACTACTCCAAAACTATAAACATCGCTCTTGTTTGTTAGTTGGTAACACTGATGGTACTCCGGATCGACGTATCCAGGGGTACCTTGAGGGGCGGTTGAGACATGGGTGACGTCGGTTGGGAAAAGTCGAGAGAGGCCAAAATCCGCGACTTTAACGGAGAAGTTTTGATCAAGGAGGATGTTATTTGTTTTCACGTCTCGGTGGACTACTTCCGAGGCATGGAGATACGCGAGCGCGTTTGCTGTCTCGACCGCAATGCTCATTCGCGTGGTCCACGAGAGTGAGCCAGGTTTGTGGAGGTGATCGGCTAAGGTTCCGTTTTGAATGTATTCGTATACGAGGAGAAGGACTTGGCATTTGTATGAGGTGCAACCGTAGAGTGTTACGAGGTTTTGGTGGCGGATACGAGCGAGGATCTCGACTTCATTTATGAATTGTTCGACTCTTCTATAGTTGTTTTCGTATAGTCTCTTGACGGCCACTTGACGGCCGTCGCGGAGTTTACCTAGGTACACCGAGCCGAAGCCTCCGTCTCCGAGTTGTTTCTTGGAATCAAAATGGTTGGTGGCTTTTTCGAGATCGGAATAGGTGAAGAGTTGGACCCCGTAGTAGTTGCTCGCGTTTTCGAGATCTCGAGTTTTCGATGAAGAGGCGTAAGAGGTTATCCATGACGAATTAGTTGAAGAATATCGTGTCTTCTTGTAGTGTCGATGGAGGATGAATGCAAGACCCACAATAAGAAGGGTACCTATTGACGTGCTAACTCCGATAATAACCTTCAATTTTTTATCCCTTTTTTTCCCTGGTTTGAAAGTGAAAGTAACAAAAAGAATTCATTTGAATATTGAGTAATATATTTTTGAAGATGTTTGATTGAAAGCAAAATAAAATAAAAGTGCATGGTCTGAAAAATTCCAATAGTTTACAAATTAAGAAACTAAGTTTAGATTCAACAATAGGGCTTGACTATTCCTTGTGTGGGTTAATTGGGAAATCTGGTTGAAAAATTCTCAATATGCAATCCTCTAATGTCACAATAAAAAATATCAAAATTTAGGGGTAAAATTATATTGTTTTTGACTAAAATGTTGATTTATTATAAAAAATGATAAAAGGATCGGTCAAAGTTGGTGGGCTATCACTAAATTATAAAACTAGGGGAAGACCAAAAGACTTTCAAAGTCCTTCCAAAACATAAATTCCTTTCTAACCAACTACCCAGTACCCACACTATTTTATTTAATTTAAATGGTGACAAATTATTATATTTTTTTTTCTCTTTTGAGTTCAAATCTTTGATTTCTTAAACCTAGTGGTTATTGTTATATTTATTTAGAAATTATAGCTCATATATTGTTTTACATACTTACACTAAGAACTCATTTTGTTTATTTAAGATATGTTTATGTTCATTTGATTACTCAACCTATAAAAATGGTTCAAATTAATATTTATTGTGGTTTTCTAATTAAATTTATAAATATTTGTAGTTTATTAAATTTTTAATTATTTACTAAAATATTATAATTTATTTATATGAAAGTGTTTCAAAATATACCAATTAATTTTTTTTTGGAGACTCATATCTTGATTTATAGAGTGCAATAATGAATCCATGTTCATTTACAAAAGTTGAAATAATTTGTTTCTCTCTAGAATGTTAGTCTGTTTAATTAGTACTCCTAAATTCTTAATAATTTAGTTTTAGCACTTATAAAAATTAATGTTAATAGTTAAAAAATCAATTTAATATATATAATTAGGGATAGACAATGGGACGAATGGGACGAATCGGCCTAAAAATGTTTTGTTCTGTCCCGAGATTTTTTTTACTACCATCCCGTTCCCGTTTAGTTTTGAGAAAATCTAGGGTAATGTTATAAACTAAGGCCTTAATCTCTTTGGATATTTTAAAAAACGTATCCCAAAACAATTTTCCAATCAATCACTTCTAAACAATCACATCACTCATTTCATTAACCAAAATACTAAAATACCCTCTATTTTAAATTATTATTTTTTATTTTATTCATATATATCAATACCCTTTAAGTCTTTTTACCAAAAATAATCATCCCTTCCTCAAAATCATCATCAATCATTACTTTTTTCCCTCTCTAGGATTTTTGAGGATAAGATCGGGACGGAGAGTCGAGGTCCTCGAGGACACAAATACCATTTTCGATAATCATAAGACATTCCTATATAAAATAAAGAGAAAGAGGTTCTACTTCCTAAAGTAGTTCAATTTCTAATGTTGGTTTCTAAGATAATAAAGTTTGTGAGTTCGATTTCTAGTTATAACGATTTAAATTAAGAAATTTTCAATATTAAATCAATCAAAAGAAACAAGAGTTACAAAGTTATACCTGGTTGGCAGGTAGAAGGATGGGTTGAGTTGTTTTTGCAAAGACACAAGAAATTCTCTGTTCCATCATTAATCTTATTCATCCCGCATTGCCCATCTGATTCTTCGCACAAGGCACAATCCGCCAGATGTTTCCAGTTCAGATCGAATCCTTTGTTCATCGCATCCGCAAATCTTCCTCTCAAATTACCAGACTGATCGATCTCTCCGTCCACCACCGTCACTTCCACAACCTCATCGCATTCCATACCTCTGATAATGATACCTGGTTCCTCCCCTTTCACAAATACAAATGACTTCTTCTCATTGAATCGCATACACTCTATATCATCATTCAATTCGTTCATCAAACCGCCTCTGCCGCTACAATTAAAGTAGAAAGTCAGATTCAGATTTGACCTCGGGAATTCCAAAGGCAGTTTTTCAATTGAGACGTTCTGACGAGCCCTAGGGCATGTTTGACTGAGATCTGCATCTATTAGTCTGAAGGTGTAATCGGTGTAATTGATATTTTCAACGAAGTAGGTTTCGCGCGATAGATTCCAGAGTACTCTGTTATCGGAAGAACAATCAACTCCAAAACCTGGATAACCGCAATGGAAAACACCGCCGCCGGCGGCAACAGCGGGAGAATCGAGTTTCCAAAATGGATAGCTGATGTTAGTGTCGCCGCACATGCTTGGTTTGCAACTTGCATCAAACGAATCGGCCGCTGATACAAAGAAGAAGATGATGAAGAAAGTGGAGAGAGGAAGGAGAGAGGAATTAGGCATGATGGAAATTCTGTATTGACAAATGAGAGAGTTCATTAGAATTGGACATTATATAATATATTTGATTTTTCCATAACAATTACCACCCACGAAACTTCTTACTCAATTTCTCTCTTTAGAAAAATTGAGTTGTTGTTACGCTTTATTAGCTCCGGTATCATGTTTAGTCGAATTCGCTTTTTTTTTCTTCTTCCTTCTGATTTTTATAGTACGAATAATATTATCAATCGTTGGTAGATCATTTGTTACTCATACATTCTGATTGTGTTTGGTGATTATTTCACGAGTCTATGCTCATCAATATTTTAGCAGTAAATGAGACAAAATAATCGGATATAAAGTTATTTTTCATTTTTTTAATAAAAAGTTCTCGATTTAATCTTGTATATGGGGGGACCTCTTACATGTATCATCTTATTATTTGTACGAATTTCTCATATTTTGGCCATATAGGTAGATGGTCTATTTCCATTTAATATGATTTTTTTCGGTGTTGCTTACCAACTATCGGTTAAGGATAATTTTAACTGTCATTCGAAATTTTTGGTAGGGATTCTTCCGACATTATTTTATTGGTTCGTTCGACTTACTCTACTTCAACCGTTATCGTTTAAGAACTCAAATGAGTTCGGTTTTATTAAAGAATCTCGATAAATCGCATAACGTTGAATTTTTCTATTAATAGTTTTATTTTTTTTAAGTTGTTCATACTTTGATATATATCATCAATTATTTTATATTATTTATTAATTAATTTATATTATGTAACTTCTGTTTAATTTTACAATATAAATAAATTAATGACAAATAACAATTACTGTTAGTTTTCAGTTGTTATGATTATTTTAATAAATAAATAAGATATAACTTAATAAAAAAAACTATGGTTAAATCTAAAACTTTGTTTAAAAATTTACTTTTTTTTAAAATTTTTATTTAAATATTAATTTAAATAAATAATATTTTGAAATATATTTTAATTAGGTGTATATTAATAAAATAATAATATTTATTCGTTCAAACTATATTTCAGAGTTTACAAATATTACATTTATTAATTTTTATTTTATTAAATAGCTTATTTTAATTATTAACACTAATATATTTTTGATTCATTTAATTATTATTTATACGTGTAATAATATTTAATAATTAATATTATATACGTAATGTTATATATATATATATATATATTTAAAATATTAATCACTATAATTTTAAATAAATAATCAACCATATATAATTCACTAATTAAATAATATATGTATAATTTTCATAGTTATTTTATTGTAAAACTATTTGAATTTAATTTAAAATATTAATAAATTATTTAAATTAATAAATAAATTATTTTAAAATAAATTTTATAAATAGATTAGTTTATATAATTTTTTATTAATATATAATTTTAATAGTTAATTAAAAACAAATAATTTAATAAGTAAAAAAAATAAGAAAAAGAATCTTTATTAACAAAAATATATCTAATAATAGATATGAGGTGGATATTTATTTCAAATATATACTTAAATGTTGAAATTACAAACTTAAAGTCAAAGGTAATAAAATAAATAAATATAAAAAAGTGTCAAAAATATGTTTTAAACGGATAATTTCAACTTATAAGCTGAATCAAACTAAGGCAAAATAATTATTAAATTTTGAATGTCTAGTTTTCTTCTTATAGAAAACAACTAATTTATTTATTTTATTAAGTTGATTAAGGTTATTTCACATCTCAGAGTTGAATTAATGAAATGAAATTGAATTTTATGTCCGGAGTTAGTAATATACTTAACCTAATTACTAAACATAATAATCTATCTTTGAATGGTCAAATATTTTATCTTACAAAATTGTTGAATTAAAAAGCATCTCAAAAGCTTAGATGACTAATTTATTCACAATTTGAACTTGACATTACTCATTCACATGTAACCTTAAATAATTAACCATCAAAAATAAATGTTAAAAGTTTTTATCTAATAAATTATTAATTTCAGGGGATTTTTACTAAAAAAAAAAATTACTAAAAAATACTTTGATTAAATAAAAGAGAATAAGTTAAAATAATTTCTCTTATAAAATTTGGATTGACGCGATTATATGAACATATGTTTTTGCATTATCTAGTTTGAAAAAAATTATTGAACTTTTAATTATTGTAGTCGTATGATTCGTATCATTCATAATACTATTATTATGACGTTTTCTGAAATTCGTTTAGTAAAACAGTAGATTATGGCGGTAAGTTAATCGTTTTCCTTGAAAATTTACGAGCTTAATAATTTATTAAATATCTTTTTTTTAAATATTTTTTCTTTTAATGTCATGTTATTGTATTTAAATGATTTTATTTTTTATTTTTAATATAATGAATTTTTATAAAAATAAAATAAATTCAAAGTAAAAATAAACAAAACATTAACTGTAAGGCTGAGTCAAAAGTCATTTTGATTGATCATCATACTTATGAGTATATATATTTAAAAGGAAACTACTAATCTAGCAAATTATTTACATAAAATTAAATTAAATTAAATTAAAAATTGAAAAAATGGTGTTATCCAATAGATGGTTTGATTTCTGGGTTATTTGAAAAAGAAAAAATAGATTATAGTTTGAAAATTGTATTTGAATTAATTTATTAAAATATTTATTTTTACTTAATAATTAAAATTTAAAAATAAATAAATAGAAATTTATTATTAATTTTAATTAATAATTTAAATGATTAATTAATAAACATGAAGTAATCCAAATACCAGTGATGAAACAAGATGAAGACTATTCAGAAACCATCAAATTTAATTCAAAGTCATTGAGAATGACACCAAAACTTTGGCTGCTTCATTCGAAGTAATATAATAAATAATTAACTAAATAAATAAAACTAGCAATTCACGTGTTTCAATATTAAGAGTTTGTTTGAAATTATTTTTAAAAAATGTTTTCCAAAATTCAATATTTTATCTTTTCATTTCATCTGTA
This sequence comes from Impatiens glandulifera, assembly GCF_907164915.1. NCBI lineage: Eukaryota > Viridiplantae > Streptophyta > Magnoliopsida > Ericales > Balsaminaceae > Impatiens > Impatiens glandulifera. Next base: position 15,939,862 of record NC_061867.1, on the reverse strand, counting down.
TTTTTTTTATCTATTTAAATATTAAAATATTATTTATTTAATATATTCTTTCTAATTTTTCAATTTCATATATTCAAAATGTAAGAATTTGTTTAATATTGAATTTTTAAATTTATTTTACTCAAAACTCAATATTTTACATATTTCAAAAATTCGTATCCAAACCGAAATAAAATCCAAAACAACCCAAAAATCAACTATAATTAATTATGAGCCAACACCCTTTATTAAACCTGTATCTTGGGTTGTTTTGAGTATTTAAATAAAAAAACTCAATCATTAAATAAATTTTATTTTCATCAATTGAATCATTATATTTATTAAATAAAATATCAAATTATTTCTTATTTAAATATTTTTATTATTAAATAGTATTTATCAATGAAATGTATATTTAAGTAATGTATACTTAAAAACCATTTTTTTCAAATAATATCAAATTGAATTTATTTTTTTAAATCAGTTTTAATCCCAAAAACACTCACATCAATGAACTCTTGTGTATTGTCTTTTTGACACTTTCAAAATGTATTTTTTTTATAAATCATTATTTGTATATTATTGCTAAGATAAAATATTCCAAGCTAACTTTATTAGAAACCTTAATGGGAATTTGCCCTATTCTTTTTTGTTAAATAAGAAAAAAAATGCCATAATCAAACTTGCATACCATGTATAATTATGGCACAAAGTTATTTAATTAGAGTTTTACACTAAATTAATTTTTAATATTTTTTAACGATACAATATTATATATTTTAATTTATCTTTTTAAAACACAAAAATATATTAAAATAAAAGTCGTAGTTGGGTACCTTTGGAGGTGATATTTATTTACTGCACTCCAAACATGACATAATAATATATATATCCCAGTTTAGTTCTTCTAGAACACTTATGTACCTTCCAAAGACTCATGCTAAGTCACGCAATTTTTTTTATTTTTTTTTTATTTTAAAGAATAATAAATAATGAAATTAAAAGCATGACTTGGTCAAACAATAAATTGATGGCTTCTACATTCTCTATAGGTTTCCTCAATTGGGCATCATACACATTTAATACTATTTAGTTTATTCATTAATTGGTTTTAAATTATATTTTTTATTATTCATTTTTTTTTATATATTTGATTTTATTTTTTTTTCTCACAGAGTTCGGATTAGGGTTATTTATATAAACGAGCATGTATTTTGTGCATTTACACGAGTAATTATATAAAAAACTGTGAAAAAATATTATGGTAAAAATGTGATAGCATTTTTAATCTTATTTTTAACCGTTTTAAGTTTATGGACGGATCAACCCACAATCCGACCTAAGTATTCAATTACTCTCACATATATATTCAAATTAACCACAACTCTCGACCCGGCAATCCGAACATTTTAAAAAGGGCCGTGATAGGGAGGCCGATGCTGGGCCTCCGACCATACAGCGAATCCTCCGTGGATGCCATGTGTGCTTTGCCAGCGTGTAAAAAAAAAGCCACATAGATTCGCTTTATGATCTGAGAAAGAAATATAAACGCACGAAACTACTTTCTCTCTTTTCTCTATCCTCTCTAAGACAACCTTTCTTGTAAACCCTAGAATACATTCAGTTCTTCCGGAGAACCTTATCGACGACGGTCGGGATATAACTCGATATAAATACATTTCGACGGTGGCTGCTCCGGAGAATCATATCGACGGTGGTCGGGTAACTCCATATGACTACTATGTTTTGATATTGTGTTTTTTCATCGTTATCTTTAATCGTTATCCTCACTTTATCTTCAGATCAATGCAACTTTATATTGACATTGTTCGGGTAACTACATATGACTACTATGTTTTGATATTGTGTTTTTTCATCGTTATCTTTAATCGTTATCCTCCCTTTATCTTCAGATCAATACAACTTTATATTGAAATTGTTATATTGAGCTCAATACATCATTATATTGATCTCAATACACGAATATATTGAGCTCAATACACGAATATATTGAGCTAAATACACGGTTATATTGAGCTCAATACACATATATATTGATCTAAATACACTGTTATATTGAGCTCAATACACCTTTATATTGAGCTCAATACACAAATATATACACCTTTATATTGAGCTCATTCCACCTTTATACAATGGTTGAGGGACATTTGGTTGAAAGTACACTACACCGCGATGGGGAATTTTGTACAATGTCAATGTAAGATGTTTGAGTTTAGGGGAATTTTGTGCAGACATATTCTTATGGTGTATAGAAGAATGAAAGTGGATCAAGTGCCTGAGAGATATGTCTTGGACCGTTGGCGCAAAGATTTGAAACGAGGTTATCAAAGCATCACCAATATTTATGATTCTGATGTGTCTGAAAGTTAAAGAAAAAGGTATAACAGTCTAACTCCAATGATGCATTTGTTCCAACAACTTGCATCACAATCTGAAGATAAGACCTCAATTGCGTCTAGACTTTTGGAAGACATAATTCAAAAGTTGATGTTGGATTTTGATAATGCATCTACAAGTTCCACACCAGCAACTACTCCTCCAACCGAGAAAGTGATTCACTCTCCGGTTAGAGTGAGGGCTCGAGGTAGGCCACCAACGAAACGAAAATTATGTGCCGTAGAAAAAGTAATTAACAGGTCCAAACATTCAACAAAGGTTAGTTTTACCTCTTTGACTCGTTATATTGTGTTAGTTGCTTTGTTATATTGAGCTCATTTACTCGTTATATAGAGCTCATTGCCTAGTTATATTGATGTAATATATTTAACTAATTGCCTTGTTAAATTTTGTTATAGAAAAAAATGCGGGATGAACCAACAGATGCGCAACAATTCAATGACCCAGCTACTATACCACAAACAATAGTCTCCACTCAATTCTCTTTTACCACATTATTGTAGTTATATTGAGCTTATTTCAGCATTATATTGAGATCATTGACTCATTATAGTGTACTTGTTGCTTCATTATATTGAGATTATTGACTCGTTATATTGTACTTATTGCTTCGTTATATTGAGATCATTGAATCTTTATATTGTACTTGTTGCTTCGTTATATTGAGCTGATTGCCTCATTATATAGATCTCAAATAAATGATTTGACTATGATACCACAAACAATAAACTATAAGCATAATTCAGCATTATATTAAGTTTTTTTTAGCTTTACTAAGCATAAATATTTTAAACAATTTAACTAGGACTTGGAAGGTAGGAGCAACAACAGTAGGAGCAGAAACTGAAGGAGCAACAACGTTCTCCTGTGCTGGAAGTGGAATCCTATCTAACACCCTCCCTTTGCCATACCCACCAAGTCTCTCCTCGGTACGTAACCTTTCAAAAATCATCCTGTCATCCCAACAGGATATGATCGGGAAAATCCTCACGTTCCTTCTTTGGGTGAAATCTGCTACCCTGTCCATGTAACATAACTGAAAAAAGAAGGAATGTTAGTTGTATACTAATTAGCAATGTTTATGAAATTAATTAATGAATCGCTCTTACCATAAGGAAGGTTGCTGGTCCGTGGAAAAATGAGTCTCGTTTCTTCTTCCATTTGATCATACTCTCAACAAGTCCATTTAATGTGAATCGACACCAATTTAGGTCCTTAATACTGTCAACATGAACTAGTGATTTCAAGATTTTAGACCTGCATATTGAAAAAATGACAAAGGTGAACGCTGCATATAACTATTTATTACGATCCATATATCTACCTATTATGCTCCATATAACTACATATTATACTCCATACAACCACTTATAACGCTTCATATAACTACTAATTATGCTTCATATAACTACTTAGTACGCTTCATATAACTATATTTTACGCTAAATATAACTAGTTATTACGAAATATAACACGCAAAAGATAACCTACCTTCTAAAATCTTGGTTGTCAACATCGTTGGTCTTCCTCTTTTGTGTCTTCGGGATGGTCTTCCTCTTTCGTGCATTCGGAGTCGTTACAATGTTGGAATTAGGGGGGACGGTAGATGGGATGTTGATATCGGTAGCAGAATCCATTGATCTTAGAGAATAGATAGCAAGAAGCGATTAGATATTGGAGAATACGTACGGCGAGAATATAAGAGGAGGCGAGGGGCTTCCACAACGAGACGGATAATAAGTGGAGGCAAGAAGAGATTGATGGAAATGGTTGAGCGCTTCCACGGCGAGACAGAAAATACCTCACGGCTCGACTAGGGTTTACACAGGAGGGAGCGAGAAGAGATAGTAATGAGAGAGAATCAATGGTTAGACTGACAGCTCGACTAGGGTTTACACAGGAGGGAGCGAGAAGAGAGAGTAATGAGAGAGAAGGGTAGGCGAAGAGTCACAGATTAAAGCTATTTAATTTTTTTTAATTCAAAAAATCCAGCGTGGCAATGCCACATAGATTCGCTTTATGATCTGAGCCCCACCCTCGGCCCCCAAATCATTATTCTTTTAAAAATTAAGCATCATTATATATATATATATATTAGTTAGTTAAAAAGTTGAACTTATATTGTTAAAATGTCTCGCGTTCATCAAATTTGGTGTTAAATTTAAAATATAAAGTCTTATTAGTTTAATTGGTTAAAGAGTTGTACTTGTTTTGTTAGGTTGTAAGTTCGAACTATACTTATAGTTTTTTTAATTTTATTTTTAACCGTTTTAAGTTTATGAGCAGGTCAACCCATAATCCGACCCAAATATCCATTTACTCTCACATATATATCCAAATTAAACACAACTCTCGATCCGACAATCCAGACACTTTAAAAGTTAAGCATCATTAATTATATATATATATATATATATATTATAGATTAGAGGGAGTAACAATGAAGGATGATTTTGAGAATATATTGATTATTTTGGTAAAAAGATATTAAAGTTATTTATATATATATATATATATATATATAATAAAATAAAAAATAATAATTTAAAATATATGATATTTTAATATTTCAATTAATGAGTTAAATGATGTGATGGATAAAAAATATAGCTGTGATGGATAAAAAATATAGCGATGTTTGACTGGTTTCCAAACAATCTTATAACTTATTCACTAAAACTAAAATTATTGTATAATTTGTATAAGCTTATTAAACATTCTCATACTTATAAATTGATTCAAAATTGGCTTTAATATTTTTCTTTCCATTTATAACTTTATGTTGGATCTAACTCATGATGTGATAGGCTGAAATTTAAAGTAAAATAAAAGTTATTAAATAAATATCTGTTTAGAAAGGAATACAACTTTAAATATAAAAAAATATATATATAAGAATATACAAAAATAAGTTACATATTGAGAGTTTCGAAACGATCGGACAATCGAACGATATCGGTTTCAATTTTACCCGTTAAATTTTTTGTTTTGACTTCTCTCAAATACCCGTTTGAATATTCTCAAATTTTTGTTTTTGTTTTTGACTAGAATCATATGATCCACGGTAAAAACTTTGTATGAATTAAACTTTAGGTTGATAGAGAAGATTTTGGTAATGGATGTGTTTGTAAAAGGTTTATGGTCCCATGGTTATAACTTTAAATCTTGGTTGGATTCACGCTAAAATTGATGTGTTATGTGTGGTTGATTTATTGTTTACTATTTGATTTAATTTTCTTAATTATTTCATTGTGACATACTAAAAAAGATAAACAATTATTCTGTAATAGTTATTAAGATGCATAATTTTATGGTATATGTTACTATAACAAATAAAGAATAAATGATTTAAGTTGGGATAAAAATTGATTTCATATATGTTTAATCTTTAATTTAAAATGTTTTTAAACGAGAATAATTTAGTTTTTTAAACAATTATTTTACCATTGATAATAAATAATGATTAGTATTAAATAATTTATTCTGTTCTTAAAAATATTAAACTTAAAAAGCTATATTTATAAGAGAAGCAATATTAGAAGAAAAAAAGAAATGGTAACAAATAAATAATATATGAGATTCGCACTAAACACGTGTCCCATATTCAACACGCTTTGAAAGGTCAGTAGTATCTTTTGCTTTTCCATTTGGTAGAAATTTAGGCTCAAATTTCTTAGTCTGTTCTTTTTATATTTTTCCAAAATTTCATCTTTTTACAACGACTTCAGTTGAGACTTATGTGTGTGGCCCAAAAGGTCAAAGGTAATAAAAGACTAAGCCTCTTTCGGTTATGAGTTTTTTTAAAAAATCAACGGAGAGAAACAAAATAGACGATGAAGGATGATTTTGAGGAACAAAATAGACGATGAAGGATGATTTTGAGGAACAAAATAGATGATGAATGATGATTTTAAGGAGATAATGATTAATTTTGGTAAAAAGACTTAAAAATATTAATATATATAAATAAAATATAAAATAATAATTTAATTAATGAATATTTTAGTATTTTGATTAATGAAATGAGTAATGTGATTGGTGAGAAATAATTAATTAAAAAATTAATTTGATAATGAATAAAATAAAAACTTATTAAAAACAAGGTCTAAAGTTATATTTATTTTTGTTATTTAATGTTAACCATGGACTAAAAACTGTTTTTGGTCTTCAATATTACAATCAGATGAGGTCATTCATATCTCAAGAGATATTGAGATAAGTTATATTTATTTATTTAATTATTAGTTTATATTAATAATTTTTATTTTTTTTATAATTACATAATATTTTCAGTTTCAAATAAGACTTTATAAAGTTTATTCTCTTTCTTTAAGTTGTAATATTAGTTCAAAGACCTATTTATAATTTTTACTATATGAGAATAAGATATGTCCCGATCCCCAATTCTCAAATTGATTATGTAACAAAGACATTGGATTTCTATCAATCAATACACACAACTATTCTTCATCTTTCACTCTTGAATTCTTGTTTGATTTCTTGATTAAAGTTCAACATGGTATCAGAGTAGGAGGCGATCCTGCACCTTCAAGAACCTTCAGGAAGTGATGATCCATTTGATTTCGACAACGACGAACTTCTTGATGAGCCAGTGCGTTCTATGAACCATAATTTCAAAGCTCGTCAAGAACGCACAATTGATCCAGTTCAAGTTCCATTTCAAGTTATTGTTCAAGTTTTTCCGCCAATGGCACCATTGAAGCGAGATTGCACAGATCCTCTTTATGTTCATCCTGGCAATATTTCAAGAGCAATATTGACTCACATAGTTCTGATCCGCCAGAACTACTTCGAATGGTCTACCAACATGCAATTGACACTTACTACGAAAATGAAGATGTGTTATATTGATGGATCATTCATAGTTCCGACTGCACTTCAAGATGCCATCCGTTGGAAAATGATTGATGTAATGGTCCGATCATGGATAATGAACTCAATCAATAAAAAGAAGAGAATTCACTTTTAGAGCACAACTACCTCTTTAGAGCTATGGAATGAAGTGAAAGCGAGGTATGAAGGTAACAATGGTCCAACCTTGTATCGAGTTAAAAAAGATATATGTACAACAAAGCAGGACAATCTTGATTTAGAAGAATATTATTCTAAGGTACATCTAAATTGGGATGAATTGTTACATCTTGAACCGCATCATGTATGTTCTTGTGATAAATCTCAAACTAAAAATTATGTGGGATGCAAACTGGAAAAACAAGTTTTGACTAGGCATGAAAAACATAATTTACTACTGTTCTTGATGGGTCTGGATGATTCTTATGAGAATCTAAAGGATAATATTCTAGTTATGGATCATTTACCGAGTGTATACAAGGCTTTCACGATGTTCTTGAATGTTGAATCAAAGAATTTGATAAATCGACAACATCAACAATCCAATTTATAATGGCAGTAAGAGCTTTCAAAGAAGGTAGTTCAAAAGGATTCAAAGGAAATGATGGCAGGGCCTACAACAATGACAAAAGAAAAAATCTCTCATGTATTTACTGCAATATGAAGGGTCATTCTAAAGAAGGATGTTATAGACTAATTGGTTTTCAAGGTTGGTGGGATAACAACAAAAGGAAGAATGCTGTGAATTCAGTATCATTTGACAATAATGACAAAACAGCCTCTTTATAAGATCAAATGAAGATGATGCAGGACATGATGAAAAACTTAATTGAAGGGAACACTAGACCTGAAGCTAACCTGTATGCTAAAAATAAAGAAATCAACTTCGAAGCAGGTAAGTTTTCTAGACTCAATCTTTATTTTATAACTGATATAGAATTTACAATGAGCATGAATAGTTTAAACAATTCAAAACAACTATGATTAATAGATTCATGGCTAGTACACATATTTTCAATAATAGAAAATTACTTTTTGATATTAAGAAAACATAACATGAAATTAATTTATTTTTAGCCGATGGATCTAAGAAGACAATAAATGAATCTGGTAGTCTCAAATTAAATGATGGATTGATTTTTAAGGATGTGTTATTTGCTTCAGATTTCAAGTATAATCTAATATCAGTTACAAGATTAATTGCAGATAAAAAATTTAAATGCATATTTTCTGAAAATGGATGTTTGATACATGGCCCTAAATTATATGATATCCTTGAGCTTGGAAAACATGTAGGAAACTTGTATTTTTATTCCATAGTTACTGATTTCCTTAAAGATTCTAATAGTGATGTTTAAACTTCATTTTCTACCTTAGATTGTAAAATTGTGCATTATAGATGTGGACACCCTTCTAATGAAGTTATTAGAATAATGTTTCCTTCTCTTATCAATAATATGGATCATTGTGAAACCTGTCAAATATATAAATCACATCGTTTACCTTTTCATAATAGCACTTCATCTTCTAAAGACAAATTCGATCTTGTGCATATTGATATTTGGGGACCTTGTAAAGAAGAATCGTACACTAAAATGTCGTTTATGCTTACAATTGTAGATGACTACTCTAGATGCATTTGAACTTTTCTAATTTCTGATAAAACTGTTATTTTTGACAAAATTCAAAAAATTTATTTCATGATCAAAACTCAATATTTAAAGAACATTAAAATCATTAGAAGTGATAATGGAACTGAATTTGTGAATTCAAAATGCAATATGTTCTTTGAATAAATGGGCATAATACATCAAAAGACTTGTGTATATTCTCCACAACAAAATGTAGTTGTACAAAGAAAGCATAGACATCTAATTGAAGTAGCAAGATCTCTTTTAAAACATTCTAACCTACCGATCAAATTTTAGCCTTTTTCTATCCTTACTGTAACCTATCTAATAAATAGAATGCCAACAAAAGTTTTGAATTGGAAGTCACCATTCTTCATGCTTAATAAATGTGAATCTAAATATGATGATTTGAAAGTTTTTGGTTGCTTATGTTACATGAAAAATATTTTTCCACAAAAATCAAAATTTGAAGATAGAGGCATAAAATGTGTCTTTATTGGATATCCTTCAAATCAGAAAGGGTATACTCTTTATCAGATTGAATCAGGTGATATTGTAGTTTCAAGAGATGTTATTTTCTTTGAGAATATTCTACCTTTCAAAGAAGATATCGATGATCAATCAAAACTTAATAATATTATAGAAATTACAAGAACAGATATTAACCTTGACAAAAATGATCAAAATAATGATTCATCTGAAACAATTCAAAAGAAAAGTACAAGAACTAAATATTCTCCAAATTGAATTCAAAACTTTATTGAAAATCATATTAAATCAAAAGAAAATTTTGATCTTGATTACACTCCACAAACTTATCCTTTTCATTCTTCGTACAAAGATCAAGAGTATATAAACTCTTTATCTAACTTTAATCTAACCACAACTCCATTTGATTTCAAATAGACATCTCAAGATCCAAAGTGGATAAAAGCAATGAATGATGAACTAAATACGCTTGAATTGAATCAAACATGGGAAATAACTAAATTACCCAAATACATGCAAACTATTGGTTGTAAATGGGTCTATAAAAGCAAACTTAATTATGATGGTACTTTAAACTTAATTAGTTGCAAAATGTTTTTATCAAAAGGATGGTATCGATTTCCATCATTGTTTTGCACCTGTGGCTAAGAGTGTAACTGTACAATTGTTAATTGCCTTAACAACCTCAAATAAATGGATCTTGAATCACATTGACATAAATAATACATTTCTTCATGGAAACTTAGAAGAAGATATTTTAATGAAAATTCCGCAAGGTCTAAACAATGTTGATAACACAAACATGGTTTGCAAATTAAGAAAAAGTATTTATGGTTTGAAACAAGAATCAAGACAATGGTATAATGAAATATCTATTTTTTTGATTGATATTGGTTTTACAAAATCACAACATGATCATTGTTTATATTTTAAACAAAAAGGTGTGAATATGATTGGCCTAGTAATATATGTTGATGACTTGTTAATAACAGGGAATGACTATGAATATATCAAAAAGATCAAACATATGATTGACACTAAATTTCCTATCAAAGATCTTGAAAATGCAAAGTTTTTTTTGGGTCTTGAAGTTGTACAAAATGATCTTGGTATTTATGTAAACCAAAGGAAATATATTCTAGATTTATTACATGATACGGGTCTAATGGGTTGTAAACCCACAAACACGCCAATGATTAAAGGCATAAAATTTGAAGATGAAACTCAAGATATATTATGTGATCCCTTCTAAGTATAGAAGAATATTTGGGAGACTTTTATATTTAAACTATACTAGACCGAATATTGCATATGATGTTCAACAATTATCTCAATTCATGCAAAAACCTCTCTTATGTCATTGGAATGCAACTTTGTACTTAGTTAAATACTTAAAAGGTTCAACATCAATGAGTATTTTTTTATCCATATGAAAATGATTCTTCTATAATTGCATATTTTGATTCTGATTGGGGCTCTTGTGTTGAAACAAGAAAATCTATAACATGGTATTGTATATATTTTGGTAAATCAATCATATCTTGGAAAGCCAAGAACCAAACAACTATTTCTAGATCTTATGTAGAATCTGAATATCGTAGCCTTGCTGCTACAGTTTGTGAACTTCAATGGATTTCCTATATTCTTAATGACCTGAATTTTAAATTAAAGTTACCAATATCTTTATATTGTGATAATAAAGCTTCCATACACATATCTAAAAATTCGGTTTTTCACAAAAGAACGAAGCATATTGACATAGATTGTCATGTAGTTAGAAATCAATATTTGGCTGGTTTTTATTCAACTTTTTCATGTGCAAACAAAGAAACAAGTTGCAGATATTTTCACGAAAGCATTGAATGTTGCTAAATTTCAAGACCTTCAATCACGTTTATTTCTTCAAGATGTTCATCTTGAAGGAGGAGTATTGAGATAAGTTATATTTATTTATTTAATTATTAGTTTATACTAATAAATTAATAATCTTTATTTTCTTATAATTACCGATATAATATTTCCAATTTCAAACAAGACTTTATAAAGTTTATTCTCTTTCTTTAAGTTGCAATATTAGTTCAAGGACCTATTTATAATTTTTACTATATGAGGATCGAAAATGTCCCGATCCCCAATTCTCAAATTGATTATGTAACAAAGACATTGGGTTTCATCAATCAATACACACAACTATTCTTCATCTTTCTCTCTTAGATTCTTGTTTGATTTCTTGATTAAAGTTTAACAAAGAGAGCAAGTGTTTTATGTCTTTTGCGAGTATGATTATCATTCGGTTGAGAAAAAAATTGAGCCACCACTAAAACAAATACAGGATCTTGCCACTAGGGTGTGAATATAACCATTGCATATCCTCATGTTTAGATATATGGTTACAATGTTCAACCAAAAAAATATTCGGAAAATTTATTGATGAACAAATAGAAATTATGTGATTGTTTTACCCTAATTTGACTATGTTTGCAAAAATATAAAGTAATTAATTTTTTTATCATTATAAAAGATTATTGTTATTTTTTTTATATGAACAATATCATATTTATCGATTTGGTTTAATGTGCCAAATTTAGTTATGTAGGGTAAATATTTTGTTTATGTCAATAAACTTAGCAAAAATATAACAATTTATTAAGTTAATGGAAAAAATAATAATGACATTAGTTTTTGCCACTTATATTTGAACAATATAATCCACCCAACTGTCAATGAAAATTTGTAGAAGAAGTTTCATTAACAAAAAAATTACAGGTCTTCTAATAGAAAAAAAAAACTATTTTTTTTAATGTATAATAATATTTGAACTTTATTATTTTATTATTTTTCGTTTTTGTAAATTTGTTAAATAATTTTAATTTGTATATATATTTTTGTTAAAATTGATGATAATTTCAAATAAAATATGATTTTCTTTTAAAATTTTAGTTAGATTAATTTTTTTAATTTATACAAATTATATGTATAATACCTCTTATTTTGAATAATTCCTAAAATACTTAATAAATAAAAATTCAATTAAGTAAATAATAATAACTTAGAATCAAATAGTTTGAGATAATATATTTTTTAAAATCTTTTAATATGATTAATGATTTTAATATATATTTATAATATATTATTAAAATATATAATAATTTGTTTTTATATTGTGAACTTATTCTAATAAATAAAAAAATAATTAGGGCAAATTACCTAAGCGGCCCACTAATTACTCTAATCGCTCACTTTTAGCTCTCAAACTAATTTTTGAAACAAATCGCCCCTTTAATTTTTAGAAAGATCACTAATGGCCATTCCGTCAACTTTTTAGTTAAATATAACGGTTTAAGTTTAAAATATTAATTTTTTTTATATTATCTCTAATCTTATTTTTTTATATTTATATATGTAATTATTAAATCGTTTATATATAATATTATTAATTTTTATATTTATATAATTAATAAATCTTATATATATATTATTTACTTTTATCTATATCTATATAAAATAAAGTTTAAAATAATTTTTATATATTATCTTCACTCATTAATTTATATATAATATTTATAGAATATATTTTAAAAAAATAATTGAGTATGTAGCTTTTAATCCTCATATTATTTTTTAAAATATATATTATATAAATATAAATATATATATATATAATTAATAATTAAAGATAATATATATAAATTATTTTTAAATTTTGTTTTATAGATATAAATATAATATATATAAATAAATAATATATATATATATATAAGAGATTTAATAACTATATAAATATATAAATTAATGAAAAAGATATATATATATATATATTATTTACTTATATCTATATCTATATAAAATAAAGTTTAAAATAATTTTTATATATTATCTTCATTCATTAATTTATATATAATATTTATAGAATATATATTTTAAAAAATAAATTAAGATTTAAAAGTAATTGAGTATGTAGCTTTTAACCCTCATATTATTTTTTTAAAATATATATTATATAAATATAAATATATATATATAATTAATAATTAAAGATAATATATATAAATTATTTTTAAATTTTGTTTTATAGATATAAATATAATATATATAAATAAATAAATAATATATATATATATATATATAGGAGATTTAATAACTATATAAATATATAAATTAATGAAAAAGATATATATATATATATATATATATATATATATATATATATATATATATATATATATATATATATATATATATATATATATATATATATATATATATATATATATATATAAGCGATTTAATAATTATATATATAAATATAAAAATATTATTAAAAATATTATATAAAAAAAATAATATTTTAGGCTTAAACTGTTATATTTAACTAAAAAATTGACGAGAAGGGCCATTGGTGACCTTTTTAAAAGTTGAAAGGGCGATTTGTTGCAAAAATTAATTTGAGGGCTAAAAGTGAGCGATCAGAGTCTCTTATATTTATTATAAATAAACATATATTATAAATTGTAACACCTAGAAAAATCCTTAATTTCGGTTTTCACGGAAAAATTCGAAGTTTAAGAAATTTCAAAATCGGTTTGTTGTCAAGAATTTTTTAAAATGATCTTGGCCAACTTTTGAAACTATTTAAAAATAATTAATTTGTGGTTCAATTTTAAATAATCCAGGGATTTACGTTTAATCAAATAACAATTTGATTTTTAGAAATCCGCTAATTAAATTAATTTAAAATAATTAATTTCAAAGATTATTTATTTGAAATAAAGTCACCAATTAATTTTTTAAAATCAATAAAAGTGGCGTACATGTACAAACAGAGTTTTTTTAGTTCGTAGTTTGGTGATACTCGGGAAAGGGCTTTCGCGCTTCATCCTCTGTATTCGTTTTAAAAAACGGTCTATACTTATAAAGTTGGATTTTGAAAATCGGTTGTATAATGTTTTATTTTAACCAATTATTCTTATGATCTTAGTCATTCTTCTAGATTTTAGCGTTATTTAAAATATTGAAACAACAATATTTAAATGTTAGTATCTGTTATTGATGATAACTAGAGAGGAGTGTACCTAAAGAATATGAGTCATTTTATGGGTGTTGGGTTTATAAATAAACACCAAAACAAGCATTAGTCAAAATATTTTTTGTTGAAATTTCTCAAAAATATTTTTGAAATTATTTTCTAATTACTTGGGATTTGTAGAAAGGGAAATGATAGAGAGCGAGAAAGAATTGACAGGAATATATAGGGAAATGATGTGTCATCATTCCATTGGATTGAAAATCTAATAGGAGAGAGAATTTTAAAATTTTCAATCCAATAGTGGGATGACATATCATTTCCCTACATATTCCTATCATTTTTCCCACTCTTTATCATTTCCCTTGTAGAAAATGGTTTGGGGTTCCAAAAATAAAAAAATAATTTTGGGTTTTGAAAAGTGGAACCAAACAGGCCTTAGGACCGGAGTCATAGGCCTTGGGTTTGTTTTTGTCGGCTGGGATCTAAAAACCCTCGGTCTGGGTTGATGAGCCTCTTAGTTGGGGCTCGGGATCTTCAGTTGGGGTGCTGAAGTCCCTCGGTCGAGGTGCTAAGGACTCTCGGTCCTTGGCTAAAATCATCGGTTATGATGTATAAATCGACCGATCCTGAGTTAACTCTAGGCTAACCTCATCAGTCCTAGGTTCGAGAATTCTCAGTTGGGGTCAAGATTCATCGGTCCTAGGTTTAGACTTGTCAGTTCTAGGTTAGACCTCTCGGTCCTAGGTGAAGAACACCGGTTATACTTCTCGGTCCTAGCTCAATAACATCGGCCGGACTTGTTGGTTCTATAGAATTTTTCGGTCATGGGTTCGAATTTCTTGGTCCTAGGTCTCAGTCCAGACCGATGGTTGTCGGTCAGACCTCATTATCCTTAAGAGAACATAAGTTGTAGATTTTGCAATTTTGATTTAAGCTTAGATTTTTTGATCTAAGAGCGTGGGTAGCTTCGCAAAACTCCCAAGAAAATGTTGATCAGCATCTCAAGGTATCAATCGACCTGGATAATGATCAAATCGTTCAAAATAGTTTCGGATCAAAATTTAGATTTTTGGTTTTAAAACTATTTTAAGGAGAAAGATATATCCAATAGCTTCCTTATATATCATATACTTGATTGGTACAAAATCAAGAACACTAGTTGTTCGTTTTGACCAAATCAATAACTTAAAATTTTAAATTATTTTGAAATTTTTTATTTTGATCAAACATGATCCAAATAGATGCCCAACATGATTTTAAAATCAAGAACACTAGTTGTTCGTTTTATGGGTTGTGTTCCTTAAAGATTATCCCAAAAACAACAAACCTGATTTTTTGATTTTTTAAAATTCAAATTTGAGTTTTTCTATTTAAGGTTGATTGATTGTCTCTAACATATATAGAAAGTTTATAAATGATCTGTTAAATTTAGTTAAAGGGAGAAATCGTTAAATTAAGTTGAATTATGAAAAACGTTTTAATTGATTAAAATGAACTTAGAATAATTAAAATGAATAAACATGGTTTTGATGAATGAATAAAACTAAGTTAAGCAATGTGTTAATGCACAGGTAAAATCAAAGACATCTGCTCTAGGCAACAGATCGTAAGCAGCTCGCCATCAGCAGAGTTGCTCAAACAACACAGTTTGCTGGCAGCAGAGTTCGCTGGTAGCAGAGTTTGCTGGTAGTATAGTTGCTCAAATAGCAGAGTTCGCTGGCAGTAGAGTTGCTCAAACTGCAGAGTTCGCTGGCAGTAAAGTTGCTCAAACAGTAGAGTTCGCTAGTAGTAAAGCTTGCCATCAGCAGAGTTTCCTAGTAGTTGAGCTGATCAACATCTGAGTTCACTATCAGCAGAGTAGCTTATCAGTAGAGTTGATCATCAGTAGAGCTCGCTATTAGTTGAGTTCCACATCAGCTGAATGCTTATCAGTTAAGTCAAGTAGATGAGCACTCATAAATTGCAATACAACAAAATGTACAACCATCTCTCCGCTCTAAAATGCAAAACGATAAACGAATATTTCATTCCCTTGCACATTTAAACCCCGTACGTCAGACATACAACAAACGTACCGTTTCCACGTATTGAAAAAATGGATTCGACCGTTGCAATGCCTCAAGTCTAAAATGATATCAAAGAACAATGGTGAAGGGTTGTTTGTTGAGTTCTTTACAAGTCACTGCATTACGCATACACGAGACAATATACGTTGAGAGACGTTAACATACATAACAGTCACTCAAGATAATTTAATCGATAATCTTTTGTATCATTCGATAATCATCTTACTTGTGTAAGTTGAACAGATAGTCGTATGCTAAACAAAATAGTGTGAGAGCTAGAAGTTCAGACAGACAAGTGTTAAGACCTGTGATCTGAGTGGGTTTGTGTAGCGTCTATACAAATCAAAGTCTTTTAGTGGAATCCTTCTAGAAACAGAAGAAGGGGTGACGTAAGAGTTTTTATCTCCGAACATCCATAAAATCTTGTGTTATTTTTTTATTGCTTCATTCATTCTTATATTTTCCGCTTCAAATCCTGCAAGCATTTTCCGCACTTAAAATCGTTCAAGAGATTGCTACAATTTGTCCAAGAATAGAAATAGATTTTCAATCCTTAACAGGATTAAAATTACATTTAAGTGAAAAATAGAACAACAGTATTCAACCCCCCTTCTAATGTTGTCTTTGATCCTAACAGGTTCGTTATCTATTTACAGTTGGGAAAGAGTTTTCGCGCTATGTCCTTCACGGCCGCCTAAGGACTGTTTTTAAAAATCTTTTTAAAATAAACAAAGTCTGACTATGATAAATTTATTTATAATATTTATTTCCTTTAATTAGTAGTACAGGGGTCATAAATAAGGATAAGCTTAGACTGCGTAAATAATTGTACAAAATTATTTAAAAGGGATGTGTACCTGTTGCGTTGGTATTAGATTTAACAAACCTGAAAATATCAGAGGAAGATATTAGAGTGTGTACCCAAACAAGGCCTTAGCTGAAATATTTGTTTTGGGAGACATCTCATAAATATTTGACAATCATCTTCTAACCTCGTGAAAACCATTTATGAATAGAGTGTAGTTTCAAAATTATCAAAATAATTTTGAATTTTGAAAAATGGAACCAACAGTTCTTGGATCCAATTTTGTCGATCTAGGCTCGGTGAAGCTTGGGAGGCTCGGTCCTGGGTGAGTGAGGGCTCAGTCTTAAGTCTAGGGTTAGGGTTAGGTCTACCGGTCTTAGGATAAGTGAGGGATCGGTCTTAGGGTTAGAAATATCAGTCATAAGTCTAGGGTTAGGATTAAGTTTGGTCTTAGGCTAAGTGATGACTCGGTACTAGGATTAGAAACATCGGTCATATGCTAAAGGGAGTGATCGGTCCTAGCTGAAGAACACTGGTCCTAGTTCACGGTCCTAGCTGAAGAACATCGGTCTTGGGTCAGAAAACTCATTCCTGTGATTCTCAGTCCAAGGTTTGTTTTCTCGGTCTTGGGTTTTCGACCTAGGTTCGTTTTTTTCGGTCCCTGTTGAAGAACAAGACCGAGGATCACCAGTCCTAGGCTAAAGTCTTAAACTGTGTGTTCTTATTTTGCTCAAAACTTCAGAAGTCCATAACTTTTGATTGTGATCATATAATCATGATCTCTAAGCTATAGTTAGTTCATATAATCATGAAAAATAAAAGCCCTAACATAAATCATGATTTTAGAATTTTTACAAAGATTAATTTCAAATAACCATTTTTAGATCAAATTTTGGGATCTTTTAAATAGACTATTTTAAGGTCTAATTTTTGTTCCATTAGCTTTGAAATGATGAATATAATTGAACACAGCCAAAATAAGAGCATCATTCAAGCATTAAAACAGTTTTTGAAGATTAAATCAAATTAATACAAAAATTTCAAAAACACAATTTGATCATACATTATCAAAACGTTGTTATAGTTGCATGGAAATCATCCTAACATGTCAAGAAACATGTATAGCAACTAATTGGATCAAAAAATCCAAATTAAAACCAAGAACACGATTTTTTTTTAAATCTAGTTTTCAAATTTAAATTTTCAAAATTCTTGATTTATGTTTATTTGATTTATTCTCTTTCAACAGAAAGCTTCATACATGATATAAAGAATGATTCTAAACAAAGAAATCATATGAACAAGCCCTAGAACAAGATCAAACCAATCAAACTAGAAAATTTGAAAATAACAATCAAATTTTCATTTACAAAATGAAATACAAAGCTTCTATATTCATACCAATACTTGGAAAAACTCCTGGGAGGTGTTGAAAGCTATCCAGAAGCCTGGATCGAAGCTGTGGTGGTCGAAGATGGTTTTGACAAAAAATAGTTCTTTGCTGATTTTTCAGATTTCGATTCAAGGTGTTATGATGTGTAATTGTCTATTGTTCTTCGATGATTTACTTCACAAAGTAGTTATGTGTATTTATACTGCTCCAAGGTCGGTTGGTGAGGGGTAATTCAAGTCGAAATTGCCCTCCGACGAGCTTATCCTTAATTTTATCCTCGGTCGTGGTAGCCTTATCCAGGGCAGGGTAAGGCTTCTAGATAAGGGGATTTCGTAGGAGATGACAAGGCTGAGTCGTGGGAAAATTTTGAAGGGATGAGGACGCCCAAAGCATGAGGTGTCCCCTCTAGAAGAAACGCGTCGGCGAGTCACGATTTTGGTGATCACACTGCTACAGCGAAGAAGAAGATCGAAACAACGTCGTTTTCTTAGACGTTGTTTGCGTTCTGCCCGCGGTCAACGGTTTTGACTAACGGGGTCAGTTCATCCCGTCAGTTGATTCAGTGTGGGCGAGCGCGCGTGACTTTGTTGTAGCGGGCTTCGTGGGAGCGTCTTTGTTGTTAGATGAAGCCTAGGTGCTCATCTAATGGTCCAAGTTCCTGCTTCAAAGATTAAAAATAATTTATATTACACTAGATTATCAGATTTTATTTTTATTAAAAAGTTATTAAAAATAGATTTTTAATCCATATTTTACGTTTTTTTCACAAAAAATATTTCTATAATTATAATAAAATTTATGATCATAATTAATTTATTTTTGAGAATTTTAGGATATTTTGTTTAATTAGTTTAAGTCATAAATTAAACATAATTTATTATTAAATCACAATTAAATCACAATTAAATATTTTTAACCTCTCATTTGTTCTAATTTGGGTAAAATAAATACAACATTCTAACATAAAATTATTTTTTAATTTTCAAATAATTTTTATAATTAGAGTTTAATTATCACAATAATTAGTCTTAATTTGATTTTTAATCCTTCTTTTGATTATAAAAATTCAAATATTTTTTTTAATTTTATTATAAAAATAATAATATTATTATAATTTTGAGTATGTCAAATTTCTATGACTACGATAATAATTTATTTTTATATTGTGAACTTATTCTAATAAATAAGAAAAAGAATTATATTTATTTTAAATAAACATATTATATATATATATATAACATATAAATTGTTAATCTTATTAAAAATTTCATACTAAAATATTATATATAAATTTATTTCTAATATATTATTAAAAGTTTTAAAATATTGTTTTTTAATATTATGAAAATGATTTTTTTTTTAAATTTATTATAATTACTTTATAATATTACATAAAATATATATTATAAATAGAAATGTATATATATTAGAATTATTAATCATATTAAAAAATTTCAAAATAAAATTATTATGTCAAAATATATAATTTAAGTATTATTATTTACTCTATTAAATACTTATTTAATAAATACTTTAATAGTTATTCATAATTAAATGTATTATAAAAAAATCTTATATAAATTAAAATTTTAAAATTAAATTATTATTTAAATATGTGATTTGAAATTATCATTACTTTTCTAATTACAAATCTTTAAAAAAAAAACATAATTTCAAAATATTTTGTTCATAACATATAATAAAATAAATAAGCAAAATATTTATTATACATATTAAAAACAAATATTTGTTTATATACATTGTTAGCCACTAGTTTATAGGGATCTTTGTAGGATCTTAATGACATATAGAGTAATATAAGGGGAGGTAACAAAGAAAAGAATGAGTGACTAGTCGAATTTTCGTTGAGAAAATAAAATAATTTTTTTAATCTTTTTACTCATACTTTTATCTTTTTCCAACAAATGAGATGATGTCACATCATTATTTTATATATAAAAAGAGGATGCAGCTGATGGTTCTATCCATGAAAATACTTATACTTTTACTTAAACTAGGAAGATCCCATGCGATGCATACAGATACAAATATATTGTTACAATGTTCCGCGTTCATCAAATTTGGTGTTGAATTTAAAATATAAAGTGGTATTAGCCTAGTTGGTTAAATAGTTGTACTTGTTTTGTTAGGTTGCGAGTTCGAAATATACCTATAAAATTTTTAATTTTATTTTTAACCGTTTTAAACGTTTATGGGCGGGTTAACCTAGAATACAACCCAAGTATCCATTTACTCTCACATATATCCAAATTAACCACAACTCTCGACCTGGCAATCCGAACACTTTCAAAATTAAGCATCATTATATATATATATATATATTTGTGTTTGTAACTAAGGACTATTTTTTTCAAAATTGTGCAAAAATAAGTCATTTAAACAAAAAATGCACAATTTATGACATTTTATTTATCATTTACCATTATCATAAATGACATAATTTGATTTATTTATGGTCTTTTAATTAAATAGATGATCATGCATGACTCGTGCTTATGTCGTGCCTAAGTGAAATAATATCTTGTCACGTGATTTCATAACAATTTGTGATGGATCGTGATGACTCATCTCGTTGCCTATATTTAAATCAAACTGAAAAAGTGTTTAGGCCTTATAGTTTAATTTATTCTTCTACATAATTAGTATTATACTTATTTGTTTTTTTTGAACGAATTAAAATTTCTTAGAAAACAAAATGGTCTATTATTTATTAGGATACAAAATTTATTTAAAAAATGGTCGAACACTACATTTAAATTTAAATTTCAAAACTGTAATTTGTGTGCTCGTGATCGTGTTGATTCGTGTTTGTATCTAGTCCAACCCACGACCCCGAATGAGAAAATATTGTGTCGTGTCACTCCGTACCATTATCGTGTTAGATCGTTCTAACTAGTTCATTGTTCAATGCTATCTACTTCTCTACCACGGATTTTTGAAGAAAATAATGTCAATCTATTTGATAATTCTAAGATCTTCTCACTCATGTATATTATAACTTCAAAATTCATAAAAAAAATAAAAAATAATTCATCATTGTTCCACAGCCCAACCTTTTACACAATTTGGATTAACAAGTTCACGGCTGCTGGATTACAGTCAGTTCCATGACGCACTTTTCAGTGCCACGCTGCTGCTCTATTACGGAATCTTAAAGAAACACGACATCGTCCTTCTGATCACAATAAACAATTTTGGTATCCTCATCGAAACTGTTTATATATCGATTTACCTCTATTATTCGGCTACAAAGGTAAAAGACAATATAATATTATTTTATTTATTTCCAATTTTCTTATGAGAATGTTAGTTTTGATCTTTGTAGATTTCAGAGTTATTGTCGTTTCAATTCAATTTTTTTATCAATGATTATTTGTTCCGATTGTGGCACGTATATGCTTGGTGTTTTCGGTTAGTTTATTTGTAGCACCGCTTTTATTTTTGGTATGTGGTAATTTTTTTATTTAATTGTATAAGAATTAAAACTTATTTGTGTTTGTAACTAAGGAGTATTTTTTTCACAATTTGTGTAAAAATAAGTCATTAAAAAAATGCACAATTTATGATATTTTATTTGTCACTTACTATTATTATAAATGACATAATTTGATTTATTTATGGTCTTTTAATCAAATAGACGATCATGTACGACTCGTGCTTGTGTTTGTGTCTAAGTGAAATAATATCTTGTCATGTGATTTCGTAACAATTTGTGATGGATCGTGCTGACTCATATCGTTGCCTATGTTTAAATAAAACGAAAAAAGTGTATATGCCTTATAGTTTAATTTGTTCTTCTACATAATTAATATTATACTTATTTGTTATGTTTAGTTGTTTTTTTGAACGAATTGAAATTTCTTAGAAAACAAAATGGTCTATAATTTATTAGGATACAACATTTATTAAAAAAATGGTTGAACACTATTTTTAAATTTGAATTTAAAAACTGAAATTTGTGTGCTCGTGATCGTGTCGAATCGTGTTTGTATCTAAGTCAACCTGCGACCCCAAAAAGATAGTATTGTATCGTGTCGTTCTGTACTATTATCATGTTATATCGTTCTGATCAGTCTGTTGTTCAATGCAATCTACTTCTCTACTCCCGATTTTTGAATAAAATAATGTCAATCTATTTGATAACTTTAAAATTTTCTCACTCATGTATGTTTTCAAATACATATAACTTCAAAATTCATAAAAAAAATGTGAATCACATATTAATTTAAAAAAATAATTCATCATTGTTCCACGTCCCAACCTTTTACACAATTTGGATTAACTAGTCCACGACCAGATTTCAGTCAGTTTCGTACGTCGTCGCACTTTTCAGTGTCACGCTGCAACTCTATTACAGAATCTTGAAGAAACACGACGTCGTCCTTCTGATCACAATAAACAGTTTTGGTATCCTCATTGAAACTGTTTATATATCGATTTACCTCTATTATTCGGCTATAAAGGTTAAAGACAATTTTATATTATTTTATTTATTTCCAATTTTCTTATAAGTATGTTAGTTTTGATCTTTGTAGATTTCAGAGGTATTATCGTTTCAATCCAATCTTTTTTATTAATGATTATTTGTCATGATTGTGGCACGTATATGCTTGGTATTTTTGGTTATTTGCGTTTGTAACTAAGGACTATTTTTTCACAATTGTGCAAAAACAAGACATTCAAACAAAACATGCACAATTTATAATATTTTATTTGTCACTTACCATTATCATAAATGACATAATTTTTTTATTTATGGTCTTTTAATCAAATAAATGATCATGCATGACTCGTACTTGTGTCGTGTCTAAGTGAAATAGTATATTGTCACGTGATTTCTTAACAATTTGTGATGGATCGTGCTGACTCATCTCGTTGCCTATTTTCAAATAAAACTGAAAAAGAGTGTAGCCCTTATAGTTTAATTTATTATGTTACATAATTAATATTATACTTATTTGTTATGTTTAATTGTTTCTTTTGAACAAACTGAAATTTCTTAGAAAATAAAATTTCTTCACATGGTCTATTATTTATTAGGATACAAAATTTTATTATAAAAATGGTTGAACACTATTTTTAAATTTGAATTTAAGTACTTGAATTTGTGTGCTCGTGATCGTGCATGTTCGTGTTTGCATCTAGTCCAACCCACGACCCCAAATGAGATAGTATTGTGTCGTGTCATTCCATACCATTATCGTGTTAGATCGTTCTGACCAGTCCGTTGTTCAATACAATCTACTCTTCTACTACGGATTATTGAAGAAAATAATGTCAATTTATTTGATAACTCTAAAATCTTCTCACTCATGTAAGTTTTCAAATACCTATAACTTCAAAATTCATAAAAAAATAAAAAATAATGTGAAACACATATTAATCTAAAAAACAGTCATCATTGTTTCACAAACCAACCTTTTACACAATTTGGATTAACAAGTTCACGGCCGGATTTCAGTCAGTTTTGTGTGTCGTCACACTTTTCAGTGTCACGCTGCTGCTCTATTACAGAATCTTGAAGAAACACGATGTCATCCTTCTAATCATAATAAAAAGTTTTGGTATCCTCATTTAAACTGTTTATATATCGATTTACCTATATTATTTGGCTGCAAAGGTAAAAGACAATTTCATATTATTTCATTTACTTACAATTTGCCTATAAGTATTTTAGTTTTGATCTTTGTAGATTTCGGAGTTATTGTCGTTTCAATCCAATATTTTATCAATGATTATTTGTCCCGATTGTGGCAAGTATATGCTTGTTTTTTCGGTCAGTGTATTTACAGCACCGCTTTCATTTTTGATATGTGGTCATTCTTTTTATTTAATTGTATAAGAATTAGAGCTTATATGAGTTTGTAAATTGTAACTAAGGACTGTTTTTTTTCACAATTTTGCAAAAATAAGTCATTTAAACAAAAAATGCACAATTTATGACAGTTTATTTGTCACTTACCATTATCATAAATGACACAATTTGATTTATTTATGGTCTTTTAATCAAATAATGTCAATCTATTTGATAACTTTAAAATCTTCTCACTCATGTAAGTTTTCAAATACCTATAACTTCAAAATTCATAAAAATAATAATGTGAAACACATATTAATCTCAAAAAATAATTCATCATTGTTCCACATCCCAACTTTTTACACAATTTGGATTAACAAGTCCACGACCATATTTCAGTTAGTTCCGTACGTCGTCGCACTTTTCAGTGATACGATGCTACTCTATTACGGAATATTGAAGAAACACGACATCATCCTTCTAATCATAATAAACAATTTTGGTATCCTCGTCGAAACTGTTTATATATCGATTTACCTCTATTATTCGGCTTCAAAGGTAAAAGACAATTTTATATTATTTCATTTATTTCCAATTTGCTTATGAGTATGTTAGTTTTGATCTTTGTAGATTTCAGAGGTATTATCGTTTCAATCCAAATTTTTATCAATGATTATTTGTCCTGATTGTGGCACGTATATGCTTGGTATTTTAGGTCAGTGTATTTGTAGCACCGCTTTTATTTTTGGTATGTGGTCATTATTTTTATTTAATTGTATAAGAATTAGAGCTTATTTGCTTTTGTAACTAAGGACTATTTTTTTCACAATTGTGCAAAAATAAGTCCTTCAAAAAAAATGCACAATTTATGATATTTTATTTGTCACTTACCATTATCATAAATGACATAATTTGATTTATTTATGGTCTTTTAATCAAATAGATGATCATGCATGACTCGTTCTTTGTGTCGTGTCTAAGTAAAATAGTATCTTGCCACGTGATTTTGTAACAATTTGTGATGGATCGTGCCGACTCATCTCGTTGCCTATGTTTAAATAAAACTGAAAAAGTGTCTAGGTCTTATAGTTTAATTTATTCTTCTACATAATTAATATTATACTTATTTGTTATGTTTAATTGTTTTTTTTAACGAATTGAAATTTCTTAGAAAACAAAATGGTCTATTATTTATTAGGATATAAAACTTATTTAAAAAATGGTTGAACACTACCTTTAAATTTGAATTTAAAAACTGGAATTTGTGTGTTCGTGATCGTGTCGATTCGTGTTTATATCTAGTCCAACCCACAACCCGATTGAGATAGTATATATTGTGTCGTGTCGTTCCGTACCATTATCGTGTTAGATATTCTTATCAGTCCGTTGTTCAATGTAATCTACTTCTCTACTACGAATTTTTGAAGAAAATAATGTCAATCTATTTGATAACTCTAAAATCTTCTCACTCATGTAAGTTTTTAAATACCTATAACTTCAAAATTCATAAAAAATAATGTGAAACGCATATTCATCTCAAAAAATAATTCAGCCCAACCTTTTACACAATTTGGATTAACAAGTCCATGGCCGGATTTTAGTCAGTTTCGTACGTCATCGCACTTTTTAGTGTCACGTTGCTGCTCTATTACGGAATCTTGAAGAAACACGACGTCGTCCTTCTGATCACAATAAACAGTTTTGGTATCCTCATCGAAACTGTTTATATATCGATTTACCTCTATTATTCGTCTATAAAGGTAAAAGACAATATAATATTATTTCATTTATTTCCAATTTGCTTATGAGTATGTTAGGTTTGATCTTTGTAGATTTCGAAGTTATTATCGTTTCAATCCAATTTTTTATCAATGATTATTTGTCCCGATTGGGGCACGTATATGCTTGGTATTTTCGGTCAGTGTATTTGTAGCACCGCTTTTATTTTTGTATGTGGTCATTCTTTTTATTTAATTGTGTAAGAATTAGAGTTTATTTGTGTTTGTAAATAAGTACCATTTTTTTCACAATTGTGCAAAAACAAGTCATTCAAACAAAAAATGCACAATTTATGATATTTTATTTATCACTTACCATTATCATAAATGACATAATTTTATTTATTTATGGTCTTTTAATTAAATAGATGATCATGCACAACTCATGCTTGTGTCGTGTCTAAGTGAAATAGTATCTTGTCACGTGATTTTGTAACAATTTATGATGGATCGTGCTGACTCATCTCGTTGCCTATGTTTAAATAAAACTGAAAAATTGTCTAGGTCTTATAGTTTAATTTATTTTCTACATAATTAATATAATATACTTATTTGTTATGTTTAGTTTTTTTTTGATCGAATTGAAATTTCTTAGAAAACAAAATGGTCTATTATTTATTAGGATACAATTATTAAAAAAATGGCTGAACACTACTTTTATATTTGAATTTAAAGACTGGAATTTATGTGCTCGTGATCGTGCCGATTTGTGTTTGTATCTAGTCCAACTCACGACCCCGAATGAGACGACCCCGAATGAGATAGTATTGTGTCGTGTCGTTCCATATTATTATCATGTTAGATCGTTCTGACAAATCCGTTGTTCAATGCAATTTACTTCTCTACTACGGATTTTTGAAGAAAATAATGTCAATCTATTTCATAACTCTAAAATCTTCTCACTCAGATAAGTTTTCAAATACCTATAATTTCAAAATTCATAAAAAATAATGTGAAACACATATTAATTTCAAAAAATAATTCATAAGTTGTTCCACAGCCCAACCTTTTACACAATTTTGATTAACAAGTCCACGGTCGGATTTCAACCGGTTCCGTACGTCGTCGCACTTTTCAGTTCCACGCTGCTACTCTATTATGGAATCTTGAAGAAACATCGTCCTTGTGATCACAATAAATAATTTTGGTATCCTCATCGAAACTGTTTATATATCGATTTACCTCTATTATTTGGCTACAAATGTAAAAGACAAATTCATATTATTTCATTTATTTCCAATCTATATATGTAATACATTTTGTTGATGAATATTTATACAGATGACAAACCATGAGGATACTAGTTCTTATCCTTGTAGGTTTTGGAGCTATCGTCGTTTCCACCCAATGTTTTGTCAAAGATTATTCAATCGAATTGCAGTTGTGGGACGTATAATGTTTAGTGTTTTTAGTTAGTGTATTCCCTACACTGCTTTTAATTATCTATGTGATTGTTTCTTTTATTTAATTTTAAAGACTTAGAGGTCATTTGTGCTTGTAATCCAAGATTAATTTTTATTTTCTACAATTTTACAAAATCAAGTGATTGAAACAAAAATGCACAACTTATGTCATTTTATTTGTCACTCGCCTCGAAAATAAATGTCCTAATTTTGTTTATTTATGTTCTTCTCATCAACTATATGATTGTGCCGACTTGTGCTTGTGTCGTGTCCATCAACGATTCTTGTGAGATAATATCTTGTCGTGTGTTTCGTATTAATATCGTGTTGGATCGTGCTGACAAATTCCGTTGCACATGTCTAAATAAAACTATGAAAAAAAAGTGAAAGTTAACTTCTTTTTTCTATATAATATTTAGAAGGTCAGGTCTAGGCCTCGTAGTTTAATTTATTCATCTACTTATTTATAGGATTTCGTTAATATCCTTGCTTATTTGTTCGTCTTTTTCATTAAAGGAATTAAAATTTCTAAGAAAACAAAATTTTTAATAACTACTTATACTAGGAAGATCCCCGTGCGATGCAAACGGATAAAAATATATTGTTACAATGTCTCGCGTTATTCAAATTTGGTGTTGAATTTAAAATATAAAGTGTTATTAGCTTAGTTGGTTAAAGAGTTGTACTTATTTTTGTTAGGTTGCGAGTTTAAAACATACCTATAGTAATTTTAATTTTAATTTTTAACCGTTTTAAGTTTATGGGCGGATCAACCCAGAATCCGACCCAAATATCCATTTACTCTCATATATATATCCAAATTAACCACAGCTCTAGACCCGACAATCCGGACACTTTAAAAATTAAGCATTATTATATATATATATATTAATTAGTTAAAGAGTTGAACTTATATTGTTAAAATGTCTCGTGTTCATCAAATTTGGTGTTGAATTTAAAATATAAAGTGTTATTAGTCTAGTTGGTTTAGGGGTTATATTTGTTTTGTTAGGTTGCAAGTTCAAACCATACTTATAACATTTTTAATTTTATTTTTAACCGTTTTAAATTTATGGGCGGGTTAACCCACAATCCGACCCAAATATTCATTTACTCTCACATATATCCAAATTAACCACAGCTCTCGACCCGGCAATCCGGACACTTTAAAAATTAAGCATCATTATATATATAGATTAGTTAGTTAAAAAGTTGAAATTATATTGTTAAAATGTCCCGCGTTCATCAAATTTGGTGTTGAATTTAAAATATAATGTGTTATTAGCCTAGTTGGTTAAATGGTTATACTTGTTTTGTTAGGTTGCAAGTTTGAACCATACCTATAATATTTTTAATTTTATTTTAACCGTTTTAAGTTTATGAGCGGGTTTAGTGGCGGACGGGGGCCTTGGGGGCCCGGGCCTCTCCCAACCAGTATAAAACTTTTAAGATATTTTATATATATATGTTTAGCAAATAAGGTTTTGTCCTTCTGGTTTTGGAGCTGAAATCTATAATAGAGGTAAGGTGATCAAACTCTCTCTCACATTTCTTTTATACTAACCTCACACTTCTTTTTTTAAATCACTTCTTTTTTTAAATTTTTTATTTTATACCAGCACTATTTTCTAATATTTATAATAAACTAACACTTTCTTTTATAAAAATTAATAAAAAAACTAATTCATAATTATATTATTCTAATTTCAAATATAATTTTATTAGAGTAATTATTATTCATATTTTATTTTATACAAAAAAAATATTTTCTAAGATACAATATTTATAATAATACATAAATTTTAGTTAATATATAAATAAAGTTTATTTATATAAGTTAAAATATAAAGAATTATATATAAAATAATGAAAATCATATAATATTATTATTTATTTTAAAACTACATTTATATTATAATTTATTTATTTATATATATATATATATTTGATTAATTTTAATATAATTAATAATACAAATTACTTATAAATATAAGGGTAAAATAGCAATTTATATAAATATAAGGGTAAAATATTATTTTATATTTCTTAATTTTAAATTAGTTTTAAATTATTTCAACAAATAAATGTATTTGTTAGATTTTATTTAGGGGCCTAGGGTTGTGACACATATTTATTTTTAATTATTTATTTTATGTAGGATATAAAATAATGAAGATGTTCTATAAACGAATTTGTACTTCTACATCACATGACCAGCATGAGTCTTCTCAATCAATTAATGAGCCTACTCATGAGTCTAATGTTATTGATCAAATATAAATGGTTAGAATATAGAATATCAAAAGATGCATCATTTTGTTTTTGGTGTTATCTTTTCAAGCTTTAAATAGAGAAAACATAGATGATACATTTATAGGAGATGGGTACAAAAATTGGAAAAGGGCATTAGAAAGGTTGAATCGTCATATGAGAACTTCAAATAGTTGTCATAATGAAGCTAGAGTTCAATTTGAATCATTTTAAAATTAAAGACATAACGTGAGAAACGTTTTACGTACACATGGTCGTGATATAGAAATAAATTATCGCACCCGTTTAACGACAATGTTTGAAGTAACACGTTTTCTATTGAGGCAAAGATTACCTTTTCGAGGACATATGAGTCAAGTAGTTCATCAAATAAAGTTAATTTTCTTGAATTGATTGATTGGTATAGTCAACGTAATAAAGATATTTTGTCTTTTTTTGTACCGACTCATGGACAGGAATAATTTAATAATTGTGCTTGTTAGTATTTTTATGTAATTATCGAATAAAATTTTAATTAAAAAATGCATTTATTTGATAGCTAAAAAAATGCTACGTTACTATGTATTTGACCCCCCGAGAAAATATTTATGGGTCTGCCACTGGGCGGGTCAACCCAGAATCCAATTCAAGTATCCATTTACTCTCACATATATATTCAAATTAACCACAGCTCTCGACCTGACAATCTGGACACTTTAAAAATTAAGAATCGTTATATATATATATATATATATTAAAAAGTTGAACTTATATTGTTAAAATATCCCGCGTTCATCAAATTTGGTGTTTAATTTAAAATATAAAGTGTTATTAGCCTAATTGATTAAAGAGTTTATGGGCGGGTCAACCCAGAATCCGACCCAAGTATCCATTTACTCTCACATATATATCCAAATTAACCATAGCTCTCGACCCGGCAATCCAGACATTTTAAAAATTAAGCATCATTATATATAGAGAGATTAGTTAGTTAAAAAGTTGAACTTCTATTGTTAAAATATCCCGCGTTCATCAAATTTGGTGTTGAATTTAAAATATAAAGTATTATTAGCCTAGTTGGTTAAAGAGTTGGACTTATTTTGTTAGGTTGCGAGTTTGAAACATACCTATAGCATATTTAATTTTATTTTTAACCGTTTTAAGTTTATGAGCGGGTCAACCCAGAATCCGACTCAAGTATCCATTTACTCTCATATATATATCTAAATTAACTACAGCTCTCGACCCGACAATCCGGACACTTTAAAAATTAAGCATCATTATATATATATATATATATATATATATATATATATATATATATATATATATATATATATATATATATATATATATATATATATATATATATATATATATATATATATATATATATATATATATATATATATATATATATATATATATATATATATATATATATTTTATTGATAGGCATGCGGCAAAAATTAACAATCCTATTATATTTTTTCCTTTATTTCAATAAATATTACAAGTTAACAGGCATAAACAAAATATTTTATGTATCTATTATATTTTTTCCTTTAATTCAATATATATTACAAGTTAATAGGCATAAACAAAATATTTTATGTATATAAGTAAATTTGACACTAGGAAATACATTTTTTATATCATCATAGTGTATATCTTTCGGGTCAAATTGGTGTGAGAGTAAAGTAACCAAATTCTTTAAATTAAAACAAATTATAAACTCGAGAAACAAAATGAATTCCCCACTATCAAAATAATTTAATTTATTTTTCAATACGGAGTGATTTTAACATAATCTATCTATTCATAACATTTTGACAAGAATAGTACTAAAACTCACATATATTAGTTATCATTATGTATGTTTTACTAAGTGGTACTAGAAAAATGTGCTATCATAAAAGACTCCAACATTTCATACATGAGCGAGTTGTTTGGAGGAGAATTGACAAGAGATGTCGACGAAAGAACATTAGGGTTCGGTGGAAACTGCACCGTTTCCAAACGACCTTCCAACATTTCAACGACTTTACTCATATGAGGCCTTCTAGATGGCTCGGTTTGTGTACACCATAAGCCAACTAGTATAATCTTTTTTGCAATGTTACTTTCTTCTATTGTCACGTCGTCCCTTTGAAGTAATCTTACAATATTGTCTTCCTCGAGATGCTTGTGAACCCAATGTGGAAAGTATATTTCACTACTTTCGTCCATAATTTTCTCATTATTGGTGTTCTTGAGCACTCCAACCATTTCCAAAACTAGCATTCCATAGCTATACACATCGGATTTATAAGACACGGGTCCTATCGATCTACTAACTATTTCTGGAGCAATATAGCCAATGGTTCCTCTTGCCCCCAACATTGACACTATACTTTCATGATTTGAGCACATCTTGGCAAGCCCGAAATCTGAAATCTTAGGATTAAGATTCTCGTCTAAAAGAATATTTTGTGGTTTTATGTCGAAATGTAGTATCCTCGTGTTGCAACCTAAGTGTAGATACTCAAGTCCTCGAGCTATTCCCGTTGCAATTTGTCGCAACCTTTCCCACTTGTCCAACAACACAAAATCATTGTGAATAAATTTATCCAATGAACCATTAGGCATGTACTCGTAAATCAAAGCTCTTTTCCCTCTATCGAGACAAAATCCCAAGAGGTTGACTATGTTAACATGCGATGTTCTACTAATGCTTGAGACTTCGTTGACAAAATCTTCTCCACTCTCTTTTGTTTCGTTAAGAATCTTTACTGCCACGAGAGAATTATCATTGCCAAGAAGTTGTCCTTTGTAAACTTTGTAAACTGTTCCATATCCTCCTTTACCTAATTTTTCGCGGAAGGAATTTGTTATTCGTTTAATGTCGGAATAGCTATATCTTGTTGGGAACATAGTTTCATGGTTCCTGATGAACAACTCTATTTGTTCATCGTCTCTAGTACTATTAGATATACCACCCCATCTCATCTTCCTCCAACAATAACAAAAGCAAAGAAGAAGTAGTAAGCCAGGGGCAATACCACCAAGAATTCCTAAAAAGTCCCACAAATGTGATAATCAACCGTTAGTTAATTTGTTTTATAGTACTCAAAACAAAAATATTCGATATTAGACATATTCTTCATGTAGAACATGAAACCATGGATTACCTAGAAGCAGCCTCTGAAAACTGTTTCTCATTCCTACAAAATGAGAATTCTTTTGTAAGAGTTATTATAAACTCAATGAAGTGAAATTTTATCATTAAAAATTCAGTTGACTAAACCAAATTTTCTTACAAGATATGCTACTTACAAAAACTATTTTTTTTTCTTTGCTTAGACATGGGAATTATTGATTAGCTAGAGTTAAATTGTTTTTCTTTAGAAAAAGTTGAATTTGGTTTTAATTAGTAGTCTAGTTGAGAAGTTTAAATGTATCACTAATAAAAGAAGAAAAATGAAATGAAACTTATACATAACTAAGTATAACGTCTTTCTTAATTTTGAACATCCTAAAACTTATATATAACTAAGTATAATGTCTTTTTTAATTTCACACAATTAAACGTCATATAGAGTTTTGAGAGCAGATTAAATTGTTTTAAAATAAAAATAATAATAATAAATAATAATTTAAATTTATTTGTGTACAAACTCAAATTATAAAATTATTATAATAATACACATACGTTGCTAGGTTAAAATACGTCAATAATATCACGATAAATAACTAATTTAACGAAAATTATAGCGATCAAACATCATATGATTGACTACTCATTTATAATCTTGTAGAATAAAAGAAGAAAATGTCAATTTATACTATTTTCTTAATTATGTCTCCAAAATACATATATAAAAATGAAGAACTTGTTATTTAACATCATGTTATGTCTTTGTGAAACAATTATTTATTTTGATATTTTAATTTAAACCTACAAGATTTTGAAAGAAAATTAGTTATATTTTTCGAATAACATCTCATTCTATATAAATATATTAAAACTCATTTTCAAGTATACAAATATTAAAAATATTAAATCAGTAATTAAGTTAGGTGAATTGACAAAAGTCTTACTTAATAGATCATTGGTTCGATTTTCTGAAACACCTTTAAGTTGAAATTTAGATCATTGCGACCAGATAGGCTAGATTTCTAAATTCAAAACATATAAAAAAATATTATTTGTCTTGCATAATATCATATAATTACTTAAATTTTTAATTTATATGTACCACCATCATTGTTTTATTAAATATGTATAATTTTTTAAATAATAATATAAAATGACTTATAAGTTTGTGTCAACAAATATATCTATATTGAATTTTCCTAATTTGAATATACTTATTGAATAGCACTTCATTTTTTTTTATAATATTTATATACATTTCATATAATATAATATATTATATTATTTGACATTTCTATCCCCAAAATAAACTTCTCATGTAATTTATTCAAATTTTTACCCATATATCACAATAACTAGGATACTACAATCACTCTTAAGTTTAAATCTTTATAATTTAGCAAATAAGTTTATAATAGAGAGTATTGGAATCCTGATATCTACCCACTACACCACCATCATTTCTCGTTTAAATATTTATAAATCTCTTAAATTTACATTTAATTGTGATACAAACTATCTCCAATGGTGAAATATGAATATTTTAATATTATTGGTGACTATTAAATTATATTTATATTTTTATATATAAATTATATATATATTTTACGAGTAAACTTACGACTTGTGGATTGATATGTATATTTACCCGCAAGTTACTAATACTTTAAATATATTTTATTTTTTTACTAATTTAACTCAAATAACTTTTAAATAATCCATTTTTCTATTTAATACAAATTCTTTTCAAGTAACCCAAAATCAAACACTCAGTATAATACTTTTGGTCTTTTTTTCAAAGTAAAACATTTAGTTTCTAAAAATAAAATAAAAAAAACATATATATACACTATCACTTATTTTTTCAATTAAAAAAAATATTTTTAACTATATATATATAATGATGCTTAATTTTTAAAATGTCTGGATTGCCGGGTCGAGAGTTGAGGTTAATTTGAATATATATGTGATGTAAATGGATACTTATGTCGATTTGTGGGTTGACCAGCCCATAAACTTAAAACGGTTAAAAATAAAATTAAAAATGCTATAGGTATGGTTCGAACTTGCAACCTAACAAAACAAATATAACCCTTTAACCAACTAGGTTTATATTTTAAATTCAACTCCAAATTTGATGGACGCGGGACATTTTAACAATATAAGTTTAACTTTTTAACTAACTAATATATATATATATATATAATGATGTTTAATTTTTAAAGTGTCCGGATTGCCCTGTGAATATATATGTGAGAGTAAATAGATACTTGAGTCAGATTGTGGGTTGACCCACTCATAAACTTAAAACGGTTAAAAATAAAATTAAAAATGCTATAGGTATGGTTTAAACTTGCAACCTGACAAAATAAGTCAACTTTTTAACCAACTAGACTAATAACACTTTATATTTTAAATTCAACACCAAATTTGATGAACGTGGTGGTCATCAATAGTTTTTATTCGCTGTTATTAGTGAGCAAAATGGAAGAATTCCGTCATATTTATAGAGATAGTGGACATAATTAATATGAATATAATAAGTCTCGTCTATGCTATTTTAATGATAGTCTTTACATTTTCTCTTTCACTCGTAGTACGAGAAAGAAGTGGACTCTAGAGGTCAAACTAAATGAGTTGAGTTATCAAACTATATCAATTGTTTTAGAGATCGTTCTGCAATGTGAGAGTAAATGGATATTTAAGTCGGAACGTGGGTTGACTCGCCCATAAACTTAAAATGGTTAAAAATAAAATTAAAGATGTTGTCACATTTTTATCGTAATATTTTTTTCACGATTTTTTATATTATTTTCCGTGCAAATGCATGTGATACATGCTAATTTATTTATTTAGTAGTTAATTTAATATTAATATAAACATAAAAAAGAGAGAAAAAAATGATACCTCTTCTTAGGCAACTATGAGGATTTGTTGAGTTGTTTTGGCAAAGACACGAGAAACTCTGTGTTCCGTTGCTGAGCTTATTCAGCCCACACTGCCCGTCTGATTCTTTGCACAAGTTACAATCCGCCGTATGCATCCAGTTTAGACCGAATCCTCGGTTCATGGACTCCGCAATTCCAAAATCTCTGTCCACCACCGCCACCTCCACCACCTCATCGCATTCCATATCATGTGGTTGCGACCCTTTCACAAATACGAATGACTTCTTATCATTGAATCTCATACACTCTATATCATCAGATTGGTTCATCAGACCGCTACAATTAAAGTAAAAAGTCACATTCAGATTTTGCCTCGTGAATTCCAAAGGCAGGTTTTCAATTGAGATGTTATGACGAGCCCTAGGGCATGTTTGGTTGAGATCTGCATCTATGAATCTGAAGGAGTAATCGGTGTAATTGATATTTTCAACGTAGTAGCTTGCTCTCGATAGATTCCAGAGTACTCTGTTATCGGAAGAACAATCAACTCCAAAACCTGGATAGCCGCAATGGAAAGCACCGGCGCCGGCCACAGCGGGAGATTCGAGATTCCAAAATGGATAGCTGATGCTAACGTTGCCGCACATGCTTGGTTTGCAACTTGCATCAGAAGAATCGGCCGCTGCTGCGAAGAAGAAAGTGGTGAGAGCGAGGAGATTGGAATTAATCATTGAGAATTATTTATTTTTTCGATTACCAAAAATAATTTAACATATATATAAGAAAAATAATTTACCCAATAATCAGGAGATAGGGGAAGAAATTTGAAGGAGTGAATTGGGAGAGAATGATGTGTAACTACATAAAGAGTGAGGGGAAAGAAGATTGAGAAATTTTATTATTTTTTTTACTAATCAAATTGACATCATTCTTTCTCTCATTCCCTCTCTCAAATTCTCTCTCTCAATCATTTCTCTATTTTAAATTGGATAGATTATTTATTTACGGTTATATTTTTAATTCAATAAATCAATCTTTATAAATTTTGAACAACTTAATTAATTTATCATTTAAATATCTTATTAAGAGAGTATATTCTTACCTACTCTTTGATTTTTCTAGTTGACTAAAAGTAGAGATGACATGTTTGAAGTCTTTTGCTATAATAAAATATTTAAATTATAAATTAATTAATGTTTCAAAATTTGTGAGAAAAAGGAAATGGTGCAACCTTATTTAATTGTGGAGAAGTAGTCTATAGAGTGGTGCACAAAATTCCAAGTCAATGAACAAAACTTCTCAATTACAATAACTCTTTATCAATTATTTTTAATTAAATGATATTTTAATGGATAAATTTAAATATTTAATATAAAAAAAATAAGAAATAATTGATGAGGGTACAATGATTTATTTTTGAAAAACAACAATGCAAATAAACCAATGAAAGATGAAACGGTTTAATATTATGAGGGTGAAATTGAAAATCGTTTTTTAATTTTTAATTTATAAGTTTGGATGATAGATATATTTATTTTATTTTAAAATATATTTTTATTTATTTAATTAAAAATAATCATATTTAATTATAATTAAATGATGTAATACAAATAATTTAAAACGTTCTAACTAAAAATCAAAATTATGACACAAGGATCTCTTAAAAATTGCTATTGACACTTAATTACTTTAGTGAGTTATTTGGTCTTCTAATTCAATTTATTTTAATGATTGTTCTAAGTAAAAATCAAAATCATGACGTAGGATCTCTTAAAAATTGTTATTGACACTTAATTACTTTAGTGAGTTATTTGGTCTTCTAATCCAATTTATTTTAATGATTTAGTGAAGGGACTCAGGTGGGCTGAAGTTCACTATGAAAAAATATTATTTATTTATATTTTTGCAATAAAATTTAATATTACCCAAAAAAAATTTAAAAAAATTAATTAACTGTTTGTTTATCTAATTATTTAAAAATGACAAAATTTAAATAATATATAAAAATAACATATATTTATAATCACTTATAAACTTAAGTGAAAATATATTTAATATATAAAAATAAAATATTAAACTTATTTTAAAGGTGTAAAAAAACTAAACACGCTACATTAATTAGGATCGAATTTGATATAGTTTATAATCTTTGATTGTAATCTTTATTTGTATGTTTGATTGTTATTAATCAAATTTTTTTTTACTACTAATCAGATTCTTTAGAGTCATTTTATTGTTATCTTTTAATCATAACTAGGATTTGTTTTGTTTTGAATATTAACCCTCCCACTTTTGAGATTTTAATGGTTTAACCAATTTTTAAAAACAAATAAAAAAACCTTAAATTTATCCTCCTAAATTGAATAAAATTATTAATATATAGAGAGAATTGTATTAGGTGTTTCCTATTTTTTTTTATTACAAGTCCAACAAACTTCATGAAAAAAATATATATTTTTATTAACTCATTCATATATATTAATTAGATTAATAAATTATAATTTAATATAAAATTAAAAAATATTAATATTTATTTTAATTATTTTTCATTTAATATATTAAATTATATACACTTCAATATTTTAAAATTATTAACTAATATAATTAATATATAAGAATATAATAGTCTTGATATAATTTTATTATTTTTGATATTATTATACAAATTTAAATATTTTATATAAAATTTAGATATTTTTATTTTTTATCTTAAAATTTAATATTCATATTCAAATCTTAATTTTTAATTTTATCAAACAACAGACTAAAGAGTTCTCTTTTTTATTTTATATGATAACTTCTTTAATTAAAATTTATTTTAATTAAATATATATTATATATTTATAGTAAATATAAGTTAAACTTTCTTCATATTTGTTTTTTTAAATAACTTAAAATATATAGAGTTATAGAGTTATATTTAGGGGTGTAAACGAGTCAAGCTCCTCGTGAGTAGCTCGGTCAAAACTCGGCTCGAACTCGGTTTGACGATCCAAGCTTCGATCCCGAGTTCTGAAAAGCTTCCTTGAAGTCATTGGAGTGTTTTCCAATCAACAATAAGCTTCTAGACCTACTCTAATTTAAGTTGTGATTAAGAATTGATTTTTTTTATTTCAATCGGGTTGATCTTGTTTCATGATCAATTTCGTGCATTGTGTAGTCGAAATTGATCCTAAGATGAGTTTTTAAGTTTTTTATCAAAAGAGATTTCATTAAATCATCCTTAATTCAAAAAACGAAAATCGGTTTCAAAATCTGGAAAATTTGAAATTCATGTTCTTGAGCTTAAGCTCAAATTTTAATTCAAATAGTTGCATAGCATGTTTATAAACGTTTTATGATGATTTTCAAATCATATTACATACGTCCCAATCATGTTTGATCTAACTAAAAATCTTGAAATAAAAAGTTTAAATTTTAGTTTGTAAAATTGTTACACAGTTTGTATGATGTTCTTGTTTTGGTTGTGTTCGACTATAAACATCATTTCAAAGTTGTTGGAACAAGAATTAGGCCTTGAGATGGCCTAATTCAAAAGTTCTCAAATATTGCCCTAGAAATCGGGTTGAGAAATTGATCGTTGTAAAGCTCGATTAATCGGGTTTAGGGTTAGGGATTATGATCCATACATCCATATGAGTTATTAGCAGCTTATAGACCATGTTTTTATGATCTATATCAAAATATACAAACCTCCAATCTTTATACCAAATGAATAACACTCGGTCCTCTTGGACCGAGTCCTATAGGACCGAGAACCTTCGGTCCTAACCGAGACCAAGGACGGAGAAATTTGACCTAGGACCAAAACCAAGGACTGGTGTTCTTGAGTCATGACCAAATCCTAGGGCCAGTAATCTTGAACCTTAGGACCAGGGAATCCGACCGAGGAATTCCGCCTAGGACCGAGGAAATTGACCTTAAACCGAGACTCCCATGTCCTAGGATCGAGAGGTCTGAGTTTAAGACTGAGACTCTCAAACTAAGGACCGATCATACCAACCTTGGGACCGAGCGTCCCAGACCCATGACCGCGTCCCTCCGGTCTTACGACCGAGAAGTCCGACCTTGGGACCGAACATCGACCTAGGACTAAGCCCTTGGGCCTTCGACCGAGAATCCCAAACCTTGACCGAGAGCTCCCCTCATTCTAAACCGAGCCCTTCTGGTCCCCGACTGATGGAAACGAACCCAAGACCTATGACTCTGGTCCTAAGGCTTGTTTGGTTCTATTTTTTAAAATCCAAAATTATTTTTGTAATTTTGGGATCCCAATCCATTTTCAAATAATCACAAGAGGTACGAAATGATTTCAAAGTATTTCCGAGTTATTTCCCAAACAAATATGTTGACTAAGGCCCCATTTGGTGTTTATTTTTAAACCCTAACATCTTATGTTGATATGTTTCAGGGTTTTTTACTTAAACT
Source organism: Impatiens glandulifera (assembly GCF_907164915.1). Classification (NCBI taxonomy): domain Eukaryota; kingdom Viridiplantae; phylum Streptophyta; class Magnoliopsida; order Ericales; family Balsaminaceae; genus Impatiens; species Impatiens glandulifera. Next base: position 15,899,479 of record NC_061867.1, on the reverse strand, counting down.
TGTACTACACACAATCGTAGTTACGCCAATTTAATAATTTTGTTAAATTATTTACGCAATCCGAATATACCCTTATTTAGGACCTCGGGACCAATAATACGAAAAAATAAAAGTTTAAATAAATCTTTTGCTAGCTAGACTCTTGAAAAATAAAACCGTTCTTTAATGGGCATGAAAGACATAGTGCGAAAGTCCTTTCCCGAGTGTAACTAAACAACGAACCTTTTTTTTTGGAAACTCTAGTGTTATTACGTTTCTATATATACACAAACAATTTATTTTCAAATCTCCCAACCAAGCACCAATGCTACATTTTCGTACAAATCCTTTTCTTAAATAATGTTTTATTTAAAATAGATTTTTTGCATGTAAACCGAGGCCATATTTTTATACATTTGACCAGCTCAGTCCGGTCTAACTTTTAAATCAGAACCTGAACCGGAGGAACCGGGCGTTGGAACCGATACCGACGGGACGGGAGTAAAATGCGCGCGTACAATAATTATTTATTATATATTTTATAAAATAATTTTTTTCATTTTTTAATATTAATATGTATTTTTAATATTTTAAATTATATATATCATACAAATGTATTTAAGATAATTCTATCACAAACTTTTTATTCTTTTGAGAAAATAATATAAATGTTGCTCTAGTTTCAAAGATGAACAAAAAATAGTAATAAAAGCCTCAAATAAAACCTAACATGATTGTAAATTATCCTTTGTTTTAGTCTTAATCTTAATCTATCCTGTTGTTAATTTTTACTTGTTTAATAAGATGTTTTCATAAAAAAATGTCAATTATTGTTTAAATATATTAGTTATGAGGTAGAATAGAGAGAGTGACGTTGGGACAGCTATTTCCTAGCGACCCTCCACTTGGCAACCACGTGGATAAAATATGACACGGTGGAAAAAATAAAATAATAAATAAAGCCACGTTGTTCTTCGGTTTTGATCAAATCATAGCCAAGCTATGATCAAATCATATCTTTCTCCTATCGAAAAAAGCTCAAAAGTACGAGCTTTAGATTTCTCTCTCAATGAGAAACCCAAATCAAAGTAAATGACGACCTAGAAGACGACTACTGCGAAGAAGAAGACCACCAAGAAGAAGACCATCGTGAAGACCACTACGAAGAAGACGACTACCGCAAACAAGACGATTGCGAAGAAGACGACCACCAATCTAAACTGTAATATTAATTTTAACTTAAACTGTAATGTATGAACTATAATGTTCTTTTAAGGTGAAGTGTAAATTCTAAACTTTAATATTATTTTTAAAAATGAAGTGTAATGTCTGATAAACTAAGGTGAAATATTTGTAATATTGATCTGTTTGAGATGAAATGGTCCGAAACATGTCTAAGTTGGGGCCGAAATGGTCCAAAAACATGTATATGTTATGGCCAAAACGGTCAAAAACATGTCTATGTTGTGGCTGTCTATGTTGTGGCTGAAATGGTCCAAAACATGGTCATGTTGAGGACAAAATGGCCAAAACATGGTCATGTTGAGGACAAAATGGCCAAAACATGACCATGTTGGGGACGAAATGATCCAGAACACAATACTTCTTTTTTGGATGAAGTGGTGAAAGAAATAAAGGAAAAGTTTATTGCATATTCGACAACATCCGCATCTATACCAACAGCTTATGCACACACCTTTTGCACATACACCTTCTACACCAACACCTTCTGCACCAACAACTTCTTCACATACACCTTCTACACCAGAACAAACACCTTATGTACTAACACAATTGATCCACTCTCCCGTGAGAGTAAGGGCTAGAGGTCGAACACCAACCAAACATAAACAATCTTCCATCGAAAGAGTTATGAACAAAAGGGGTCGAAATAAGGTTAGTTTTTGAGATGTAATTTTATTTGGATATTTGTAAATTGCTATTAAAACTACATTGAAATGCAAAATTCCATTGTTTTTTTTGTATTAGTAAAATATGACAACAACAATAATACATGATTCAACACAACAATAATAATGGAATGATCTAGTCTCTACTCAATTTTCTTTCACATCACTTTTGTCTTCTCAATCATATACCAAAGATAATACTTGTAGGGACAAGATTTAACGAAATTAGTAATTGTATGAAAATGTTATATGTTATAAAATAAAATGTTAATGTTTTAATATAAAAGAAATTAAAGTTTAGTATATAAGAAATTACAGTTTAGTATATTAAAAAAACATACAAATATAAATCCAATTACATACTAATTGATTCTGAACATGATCGTGGTCTTGACCATTTTGTCTTGAACATGACCATGTTCTGGACAATTTCCCGAACATGGTCGTGTTTGGGACAATTTCGTTCAGAACATGGCCATGTTTTGAAGAATTTTGTCCAGAACAAGGCAATATTTGGGACCCTCATTCAGAACATGGCCATGTCTAGACCATTTCAATATAAAAAAATGTGTTATGAATTTCCAATATAATGTATCAATCAAACATTCTAAGTAATTTTCAATATAAACAAATGATTTTAATTTTCATATATAATGTAGAAACCAAACAATATTATAATATTTTTTTGGGGATAATGTTATAATGTTACAACGTATTAATTTACAATTAGTGTTCATCTATTTTACATTTTGTAACAATGTATAAACTTTCTGTAATTTTTCAGAAAATTTGATCATGACATTGTTTATATCTGACTTCAGGATCACCGCAGCATATTTATCCTTATTGACTCAAGTATTGTCTTGAACTTTACAAACACATGTTTTAGCAAGTTAGTACATATAATTCTCAAACAATATAACTTACATTTTCCCTGAAAACAGGGTTCACTGGTATTTCTTCTCCTATAAATGATTCTAGTTGCCACAAATAGTAAACTCCACAATATATTGTATTGCCTAAGGTCTTGCCAAAGAAATTTTATAACCATGTTCGGGACGAAATGGTCCATTAACTTCAAATGGTCTGAAAATGTCTATAACCTATATAACTGCAAATTCAATGTTGGTTCCATCTCTAGACCAGTATAACTGAAAATGTAACATTTCTGAAAATTTCTAAACATATATAACTACAAATTCAATATTGGTGCAATTTCTAGACCTGTATAACTAAAAATGTAACATTTCTGAAAATGTCTAAAACATATAACTGTCAATTCAATGTTGGTGCCATTTATAGACCTATATAACTGAAAATGTAATAAATTAGTTTAAGATTTAGAATTTAGTTTAAAATAACTTTGGCCAGAGTTGCAAATCTATATAACTTTGGAAGATTTGTAAATTAGTTTAAGATTCTCCACTATAACTCAGATTTGTTAGTATTAAGAGTTACTATCATTAACTTGTAATTACCAATTTAAACATTTAACTTGTTTAAAATGTGTAGCACAATATCAGTAGGTCTATTATAATATTAGGTTTTTGTTTTTGTGACTAAAAGTAGTTTCAGTAGCCTCACGACAAAGGTTTTTGTAAATGGATACAGATTCAGAAACCTAACTTGCTTAAAATGTGTAGTATCAGTAGGTCTATTCTAATATTTAGGTTTTGTTTTAAAATGTGTAACTAAAGGTTTTGTAAATGGATACATATCCAGAAACCATAAACAGAAATAAAAAAAAAAAGTTTCCAAGCATTAAATTAAGTTACATAATATGGAAATGTTCGGGATAACCATAATTACAGGATGATCATGTTCGGGAACCCTAACTACTTGATGATCATGTTTAGGAATTTACTTTCTGTTAGTGTTGGACTTGGATAAGTTGAAGGAAACTGATTCTCTTGAAAAGTAAAGTAAAATAATTTTAGGGTTTGAATTGTTCGGTAATATTGTTGTTCTCTATTGAAAAATTACCATTTTCAAACTTGCTAAAGAAGATACTCGGAAGAAATAATAAATCACTAAAATCTGAAATCGCGAAAGAAGGAATAAGAAAGTCGAAGTCGTGAAAAAGGAAGAATAAAACTGATGTCGCAGAAGAATGAAGAAGAAAGCCGAAAACGGAAATTGAAAATGGAAAAACTGAGGAAGAGAGGTAATGGAGAGGGATTTAAAAAATTTAAAAAATTATTAATTTATTTTTTTAGTCCATATTGCCTTTTTTTTTTTTCACTTTGGCTGTCAGGTGGGAGTGGGAGTGGTCGTTGGAGAGTTGTCCCAACACTGGTCTCCCTAACATTTTTCTTGTTATATTATTAAAATATCTTTTTATATTTAAAATTAAAAATAAAGTTATTTAAACCCAAATAGCTAGCCTCGTCAAACAAGTCCTAAGATTAATCTTTATTTGTTTGAAGTGTAGGTAACTAAAATAAGAAAAAACTGAACCAAACTGAGTTTAATTGATTTTTGTTTAGATAATAAAAAATAAAAATTTGACAGATGGTTATTGTATTAATTGATTTTCTAGCTTATCGGTGAAGTATAGATATTTAAATTGTTTTTCTAAGTTAAATAGAAGTTTTAAATTTTAGTTATTAAAATTATATTTATTAAATTTATTAAATTTTTATTTATAAAATATTCATTTATTAAATATCTTTTTTTTTAGTTTATTGTATTATATGTATATATTTATTATTTTTTTCAAGTATTAATTGATCCACCTACTACAAATGAAAGCAATTAGACCATCTCCAACCGAAAAACTCATTTTCAAACTCATTTTGGTGTAAATGTCACATCAAACAGTAATTTTACTCCAACCGAAAAACCCATTCTCAAACCCAAAAGAATATTTTTAGAATATTCCTTCTTACATCAACTTTTATAACTTTTTAATATCACCCATATCTTTTACAAACTTATAAATTACACTACAATATTATAATATCATCTAAATATTTTATGTGTATTTTTATTTTGTTGTGTTGATGTATTATTTTAGTTTATGAAGTACTTTGTATTTTGTGTATTATTGTAATGTATTTGGTAATTTTTATAATTATATATATAATATATATATATATATATATTAAAGTAATTTTTTATAATTATATATAATATATATATAATATTAAAGTAATTTTTTTTAATATTATTATAATTTTTTTTAATTATATTATAAATTTATGTTATATAAAAAATATTATATAAATTAAATTAATAATTATATAAATAAACTTAATATAAAATATAAGATAAATATAAAATATAAATAAATAAAATATATAAATAAATAAAACATATAAACAAATTAAAATATAAATAAATTAAAATATAAATAAAATATATAAATTAATTATATAAATAAGTTTAATATATAAAATGAATGAAATAAAAGTTCAAGGGCTAAAATGTAAAAAAGAAAAAATATATGCGATTGCTACGGAAGCAACGCATATATGCAGCTTTTGGAGAGGGAGGATGGGTTATCCCATTTTGGCTTTCGTTTTGCAGCTCCATTCCATTGGAGATGCTCTTATGATAAATATTTTTATGAAAAAACGGAAACTAAGCTTCTGCTTCCAACTTATAAGTCTAAGTCAATAAATCATTGACTTGGTCAAATATTAAATTTTCTTTATTGAATTTTGTAGTTTTATTTTTCGGAAAAACTTTAAATTAGGTCTTTTTTTTTATTATTTAATTCATCAATTTATTATTTAAAATATTAAATTATTTTTACTTTATTAAAATAAAATTTTAATAAAATAACTTAGAAAATTGTTTTTTTTTCTTCTAAATATCACTAAATATTTGTTTTAAACTTGAATTTTAACTAAAAAAATCCTATATCAAACTGTAGATTTTTTTTTAATTAGTAAAAAAATCCTCTTTATTTATTTAATTATATTATATTAAAATTATATAATTTTAAATTGTTTTAAAAAATACTAATATATAATAAAAAATACTTTTATTTTAAATAAATAAAAAAATATTTTAATATTTTAGTTAATAATTTTAGTAATATAATTAATAAGAGAATGAAAAAATACAATAAATTATTTAAATAAACTCAATTTAATTAAAATTGCCGCATCAAATAATGATTAACCTTAGGCAAATTAATTTGTTAAAATATTAAACTTAAACTATACTTAAATAATAAAAAAAACAATAGATAAACAATAGTCAATGAGTCAATAAGTCAATAGTCTTTGAAAGGTTAGAAATTTTGCTTTGATAAATGATTTAAACATTCTCAATCATTATTAAATTGAGCCTCAAACTTTAACCACATTTAAAATTAAGATTATTAACTTTTTTCTAACAAATTTAATTATTTTGATTCAGCTTATTAGCTTCATTTTATAAGCTATTTTACAATATTCTATTATTCATATAATTTTTACTTTTTATTATATGCTATTATATATATAATATCCGATTATTCATATCATTTTATAAGCTATTATATAATATCCAATTTATTTGCTTTGCCAGCCACCTAGATGGTTGAGAGAGAAAAAAAAAACAGATAAAAATAAAGAGTTAAATATATTTATTATTTAATTTATTCGTAATATTTTTTTTATTCAAATATCATAATAATTTATTAACAATCTCGATTTTTCACTAATAATAAACTTAATCAAATGATCTTTTGTGAGAGTTTTTTTTGTGCTTTATATGGCGTGTTGACGAATTCCTCTAGTCGACTTTCATTCGTGATTCTGTCCAATTCGAAGTAACACACTGCATAATCACACCAACCAAAATATATTTCAACAAATTTGTACTTGGACTATGACTTTTTTGATTTGTTTCTATCATATAATTGATAGAATTATAAAATTGGCACTTTTTACTAGAGGTTAATTTAGATTTTAAACATTTTATTTTAAATCTCACCATATATAATTTCTTATGGTTAAAGTTGTACAACTATTCATATTCTTATGAATTGGACAAACAAGGATTTGTCTTAATAACGATATTAAAAAAGTTAATAACCTTATTATTTACGTGATAAATAGTTAAATTAATAAAAATGATATTTTATTTATTTATAAATATCACATAAATAATAAGGTGATGGTAAAATTTCGTAAAACTTTAATAATAAGGAGCTCCAAATAAAAAAAATTGAAAAATATATTCCATAAATTTTAATTGACTACAATAAAAGCCTCAAATTTTTATTAATTAAAATATTTTTTATTTAAAAAAATCTAAAACTGTTTTATAATTATAAATATGTCGTTTTAATTGTTATTATGGAACCAACTAAAGAAGTGTTTGGTCACCTATTTATATTCATTTTTTATAAATATTTATAAAGAAATGATTGGGGAAGAAATTTAAAAGAAATAATGAATAAGGAAGTAACACAATCTGATTAAATAAAAAAAAAATATTTTATCATTTAAAAGAATATATATATATGTTAAGTTGAAGGAAAATCAGTTCTGCCATAAAATAATTTATTTTTGTCAAGTTTATAAACCAAATTTTCATTAGGGGAATTGTCAAAATTTAAAAGAAATTTTTGTAAATTTGAAGGATTAATAGAATGATGGTTCGAATTGAATTAAATGCACAAAACGAGGGAATGACGAATTAGTTGGAGAAAAATGTCAAAAGTGATGATAGAACAAAATGTCAATGTGGGTTGAAAATAGTCGCATATGTAGCAAAATGATAGCTCTTATTGTTCAAAAATTTTATTATTTGCTCATTTTTATATATGTTTTAGGGTTACAATTTCACAATATGTAGATGTCTATTTAATAATTTTACTTAGTGACTTTATTTGAAATAATCTCAATTTGAATAACAATTTATTTTATTAAAAGTATTATTATTTTTAAAATATTTCATTTTAATATTGATTTAATTGAAATGATGGTATATACTTTAATTATATATATTAACAAATTTAATAAATAGAAAATTGTGTCTAAACATAATTTCAATTTTATCAATTTCTAAATAGATTTATATAAAATTAATCAATTTAATTTGAATTTGTTTGAAATTCATCAAATGATTTTGAAAACATATGATCTTATTAATTTTAAAATATTTTTTTAAATTTTAATATAAATTATGAGTGTTTACGTTGATTGTGATTTCTTATTGTATTACTATTTATATTAATATATTTAATTATTTTTTACGACGCCAAAAAATTTATGCTATAAAAGAATTTATAAGGCCTAACTGAAATTTCTGTCTAAAAATTAAACATAATACAAAATATATGACATTTAGTTTGAAAACACTTTCTTTAATTTATAATAACTTATTAGTCATGTTTTAATTACTTATAAGTTTAGGCTTAAATTTGATTAATTAGATGCTAAGAGAGAAATCGTGACATTTAATCTTTAAAAATCACTTTTGTCACTTAAGTTTATCTTAATGAGTTTTTATATTAAAATTTAATCTTAACAAAAAAATATTGTTAATTTGACTTAAAAAAATAGTTCGCTCACTATTCACTCAGCACCGATCATGTTAATAAAATCAATATTTTGAAATATTTTTAAAGAAATAAAATTAATATGAGTTTATAAGTTTTTGGTTCAACGAAATGGTTCTATCATTTAAAAGAATATATATATATATAGTAAGTTAGAAGTTGAAAGAAAATCAATTTTTCCATCAAATAATTTATATTCGTCAAGTTTGTAAACCAATTTTTTAATCCACTTTGATATTTAACAAATAAAACGAACACAAATGCCTATATAATTACAATTTTAAACCATTTTTTAATTAAATAAAGACGAAAAGATTAATTTAGGGGCTTGGTTTCAAATAATGGAATAGAAATAAGAATGAGATTAGAAATGTTTGGAATAAGAATGGATAGGATAGATAAAAGTGTAATATTTGATTAGAAGTATTAATCATTCACAATCTCAGATACTTTTATTCTCATTAATAATTTTTAAATTTATTAGGAAGAAATTATTAATATTATTTTGTAAATGAAACTAGTGCTAGAAAAAAAAGTCGTTCCTAAGGTAAAAGAAAACATACGGCCCATCAACTTGATCAACTTGGTTTCCATGCTAGTATTTACAGGAAGGAGAACATTATAGACTTGTATATCATACTTGTTAGATATCTAAGGTAAAGAAAACATAGTTAATTTCCATTTAACTCTTGAGAATGGTAAATGTGATTATTATTCATGGTGTTCAGTTTGGTAACCGAAACTACTACTTCACAACGAAATAATCAACCATCATTGTTTCCAAAATATATAGCACTTCACAAAAAGGTGAGTTACAATTTATCCATGTGATTATATAATCAAGTTAAATTTTGTCTGATTAGGTTTTCTGTAAGTTTTTCGGAATGCGTTTGTTGTTATGGACGAGGTAGATGTTAGATCGATTTATTGGACTAATATATATAAATAATGTGTTTGGGCTATTATCTATTCAAAACCTAATCAATAAATGATCTACTAAATTATTTTAGTTATTGGGTTAAGTCATATATGGTTATTAGTATGATATGGTTAATTATGTGTAGAAACCGAATATTTATTTATTATTTATGATGGATTAAATAATAAATAAATGACAATATAAATAAGATTCTGGTCCCTGATTCATAGACGTCAGTTTCATTTTTTTATACCTTCGTCGATAGAGAAGCAGGGGAGACTGTCTATAGAATAGAAAGATCCAACATATGGTAACTCAAGTTTTGGGCAATGACATCAGCTATGCTTTCGATTAGTTTATCATCTTAACTTATTGACATAGAGAATCATGATCTTGTTTTGTCTAAACAAACACTAATATAATATTTAGGATTATATATCATAATTAAAGAAAATTATCAAATAATTCATACTAAAACAAGAAAAGAAAATATATTTAACTTTTGAAGCCAAAATTTCATACTTATAGTGTTCAAGTGGTATTTTTTAGGCTCTTAATACATTATTGAGAGTTAAGTAATACATAGCTTACTTATTCTAACTTAATTTGAGGTGAATCTATAATTGAGTGATTATAGTGATTTTAGATAATACTTATTGAATGGGCTTAATTCGAATAAGCATTTAACTTTTAAATAGATTGAGTGATAAGTTGTGTATCAAATACTGTTAGTGCTTTTTTAATTAAGCTTGTTTGATAACGATATTAAGTAAATCACATTATTCATTAAGTAGAGCTGAAAATACGTGCTAAATTTTAAGTGAAGTCAACTTTACATAATACTGAACATTTAATTTGCTGAATCATACTTAGTTAGATCTGTTTGAAGCTTAAAGATTAAACAGCTCTTAATTCTTAGTCTCTGTTTGAAGCTTCTCTTATTTTCAGCCTAACTTGAAATGACACACTCATTTTTTCAGGTATCTAAATAACAGTCTATCTTTTTCCAATTTTTTTTTTTTTTTTCACCGTATGAATACATTTTCTTACCTGCAGGCAAATCTTTCTCCTTCATCAGATGAGGGCTATGCGGCATATGTCTATAAGATTATTTTTGGCAACCCGTGGGTCAACTTAAACCCGACCCGCCTAAGCCCGCGGCCCGAACAGACTGGCCCGTGTAGACCCATTTCCAAATGAGTTGTTAATATTTCAACCCAACCCGTCTAAATTGTTTGGCAGGGTGGGCCTAATCCAAATTGACGGCTCTACCTGCCGCCATAGTTGAGGCTGTGGGAAGAAAATATATATTCTTCTGACTTATTTTAGTTTATTCTTGTTACTTCTGCCCTTGTTGAAACATTCAAATGCAGAATGGTGTACATAGTAAAATCCTGTCAAATTCCCCAAAAGAAAAGATTTCCATGCTTTACTAGCTTTTGCACTAGTTCTGCATTTGTATGTTGCTAAGTGTTGAACCAGATTTAGATACAGTAAAACATGTTGCACTTCCTTATACCATCAATGTTTTGGTGTCTTTTCTGAAAATGGTAAGTTAGAAGTTGAAGGAAAATCAATTATGCCATCAAATAACTTATATTTGTCAAGTTTGTAAACCAATTTTTTAATCCACTTTGATATTTAACAAATAAAATGAACACAAATGCCTATATAATTACAATTTCAAACCATTTTTTTATTAAACAAATATGAAAAGATTAATTTAGTATATTCGAAAAATTTATTTATACATTACAACAATAATAAATATAGTTTGATTGCGGATCAGATGAGTTCGATTTTGAATAAAGTAGGCAATAATATATCAATTTTTACTATATCAAAACTCTATTGAACAATTTATGGTTCAAACGACAGATTGAATTTGGTGGGGAACAATTTAGATCGTTTGAATTCACCTCAAACATTAGTATAATGAAAACATAATAGATACAAAAATAAAGACATAACTAACAAAATTCTATCCCAATACTAGAGAAGAAATTTCAAACTAAACAACATTTAAATATTTCGATAAGATTAACCTATTTAAGAGACCAAAGATCTAAGGTTCAATTCCGATAAGAGCGGTTTAAGTTGAACCTAGATTAAGAGTTGAAGACAATTCTCAACTGAAGAAAATCTTAATGCCAAAAACCACTTCAATATAAAAATATCATTTGGGGGTACTAATAAGGCATAAGAGCTTCAAATTGATATCACAATGAATCTCTCTATACAAAATACCAAAAATACAAGTTTTGTTTCAGATAGAAAAAAACTAAAAGATCACTCAAATGGAGATAGATCGATAGATTCATTATCACCATAATCATGATGGATATCTTCATCATCGTCACTACACGGCAGATAATCTTCAGCTTCTTCTTCCTCCTCTTCTCCGTCTTCCATCACAACCTCCTTATCCTTTAGCCCAGTGCTAAGAACAACAGTCTCTCCCCTAGACTTCTCCATATCCTTCCTCAGCTTCGCCATGTTCTCTTTCTTCCGTTTTTCCTCCAACTCTAACTTATCAGTCCTCCTTTTGTCCAAGTCAGACCTAATTACCAAAACCAAACATAAAAACATAAGTCTTGAGGTCTCATCTTCAAAAAAACCTAGTCTCGAAACAAAATAATAATTGCAGAAACTTCTTTTAAATGTATTTACTTGTATGTTTCCATGTATTCCTCTGCACTCGATTCAATAGCCTTGAAGAAAGAATCGATTCCAGCACCGGTAACTGCAGACACTCCAACTGCCTTCAGATTCTTGTAGAACTCTTCCAGGGCAAGAGAAAGGCTTCTACTCAGAGTCGATGTATAAGAGTGATCTGAATCCAATGCTGCTTGAAACACTTCAAAATCTTCCATCCACTATTTTAAGTAGTTTAAAACAATATCGCATCATTAGAAACTACAATTACATCTCAATAGAATTTTGTTAGATTAAATCAAGCATGAAGCACAATCTTGAATGGATTTGTCAGAATTTAAGTAAGAACCACAATTCTCAATGGAATATCGTGAAAGTGTGTTCTTTATTAGAAGTAGTACAAAACATCACATGATTAAAAACTATAATTGCTCCAAATTCCACAATCTTTATAAAATGTCGATGTAAATGGAATTTATCCTCTAGCATATTCATCATCAATCCAAAATCTTAAATAAACATTGAGCCTATTTGGATAAAATTTAGATGTAAATGGATTTGTCACAGTTTAAGAAACAACCACAATTCTCAATGGAATATCGTGAAAGTGTGTTCTTTATTATAAGTAGTACAGAACATCTCATGATTAAAAACTATAATTGTCAATAATACGCTTCAATGGAGAATGCAAGACCAAATTATTTTATTGATCAAATGTGATTTTTTGTAAATAATGGCTTTGTTTGATGAAGGCTTATTTGGATTTATACTCTATCCTATCATCCATCAATCACTTCATTAATCAAATGATTCAAATCATTCAAACCATCTAACAAAATACTAAATTATCCTTATTTTATTTTTTTAAAAGATTTTAACATATAAAATAATGACATATTAGGTCATTTTACCTAAATAACCCACTTTTAAGTGGAACAATATTTTTTCCAAATAACCCTATACATCAAACAAGCTCCAAATGTATATTTTTTCAGATCATGATCAACAGAATTTATTTATTTTATTATAACCAAAAGGAAAATCTGACAATTAGCATCAATTTCAAAAATCTGAACATTGAAGAATCATTCAAAATGTAGGGGTAGTCATCTATTAGAAGAAAGGCATACCTCCAATGCAAATTGATGTTGGGCCACATCAATCTTATTGAAAGCAAGTACAAGAGGTAGTCTTGTTTTGTAAAGTATGCTGCAGGCATAAAGCATATTGCTCATAAAAGTTTGAGGATTTGCAGACCGAGGTGTATCAACCACATATGTCACTACAGTCGGAAAAGTTGATGCAAAAGCTTCCGTTATTATAGCTCCAGAAGCAGACCATGTAAAAATCTCAATCTGACCAGGAGTGTCCACAAGAACATAATCTAGTTTGTCTGCTCTCTTTTCAATCATTGAAACAACCTGCAAAACATTCCACAGCTTAATACATTGCAATTCATCCTTTAAAGCATAGTTGTCAATAGCGTATAGCGCTAAATAGCGTCAAAGCTGCTCATAGCTATAGCGTAAAGCGAATAGCGTAGCGAGGGCTATTTGAAAATAAAGCGTAAAAAACATGTAAATATCAAAAATAAAAGTTCAAAACAAAAAACCATCAATTCTTAAACTAGAAAAAGTTCAAAACATAATCTAAAATTCATTGTCATCATTTTCTTCATCAAGATCGAGATCATCTTCTTCATTTGAAATTGCATAATGTTTGGCATCATTCTCTTATTCACTTTTTTCATTGTAATCAAATTCATCTAAAATATCAGATGTGTTAAATGTTTCTATTGGTCTTTTCCCCCTTGATTTAGATGTGATTGCCTTCGAGCTTCTTAAATGTGTTGATGAAGAGAAAATAAGAGAATGAAGGATAAGAAAAGACTAGAGAAGAGAAAGAGGGATAAGAAAAGGCTAGAGAAGAAATGTAAAAAGAAGATTAGAGGAAAGAAGAGAAAATAATTGGAAAAGACTAGATTGGAAAAAATAATAAGAGAATAAAAGAAGAGTGCAAAATAGAGGAAGAGTCAAAAAAAATTTGAAATTTAAAAATTTTGGGGAGATGAAAAGTCATAATTAATATTAATTTTGTAAAAGCGTCGCTACAAGGGGCAATAGCTTTTGGCGCTATAGGCGCTATAGCTACAAAAGCGGGGCTATTTGAAAGTGCGTAGCCTATAGCCCCTTATAGCTACAAGGGGGCGCTACGCTACGCTATTCGCTATAGCTAGCGCTACGGGCGCTATTGACAACTATGCTTTAAAGAGCCAGCAACTTGGGCCTTGTTTGACCTACCTTTGTTCGGTGGTGTAGGTTATTTTAAATTGTGTAATTCAGATTAAATTCAAACAATCCAGATCGAACAAATCAATTTAGATTAATCCAGATAACCCTTTATCCCATCACCAATCACTTCATCGATCAAATCATCAACAATATACTAAAATACCCTAATTTTATTTTTTTACGATAGTTTAAAATATTAAATACAAATGAAATTGTCATTTAATCCAAATAAAAAAATTTCATCAAAAACGGTTTCTTTAGAAATTAAAATAAAAAAAACTACATCAAACAAGCTGTTAAATTGATACAGACAATTCAATTAGAAGATTTCCATCAAACGTTAGAATACCTCATTAAACTTAGTAGCGAATAAGTTTAGTGATGTCAAGATCCCTCCATTAGGGCCAAGATTGTACTGCTTCATAACTTCCTTATAGCGAACAGTATCTCTTATGTCGATATTAGCACCAAAAGGAAGTGTCATAACAGCTGGATCAAGGTTCACCACATAACCCCTAATGTTTGAGACTTGTGTATGACAAACAAGTCTATGCATGAAAGTAGTCTTTCCACTTCCTGTGTAGAATCTAACACAAATGTTAGAATAAAATAAATATGAATGCACTAAAATGTTTCCAAAGTAATACCTGCCATTCCGACAACAATGATGATAACAGGTTTTTTCTTGAAGTGGCTGGAAGACTCTCCAGCATCAATAACAAGTTTCTCAATTGATTCGGCAATTTTGACTGTCTCGTCATCCTTCAAAGATCAATATCAATATACTTCTACATTATCTATGAAACTAGTACTAAAATCATTCGTCTAAAGTCTTTTACAGCACTAATCTTTAAGCAACCAAAAATTGAAATAACCTAGTAGTTCAAGAAATGAGATACATACTTGTTTATGAAACTAATACTAAAAGCATATGTTAAATCATTAATCCTTGAAATAACCTAGTAATTCAAGAAAATGAGATACATACTTGTTCGAGGAAACTAATCAAATCTAATTGTAAAAATGATTACTGCAATACTCGATGATTCCTTTGAATCAATTGATTCGGCAATTTTGACTATCTCGTCATCCTTCAAAGATCAATAACCAATATACTTGTTTACGAAACTAGTACTAAAAGCATATGTTAAATCATTAATCCTTGAAATAACCTAGTAATTCAAGAAAATGAGATACATACTTGTTCGAGGAAACTAATGAATTCCAATAGTAAAAATGCTTACTGCAATATTCGATGATTCATTTGAATCCATTTTCACGTCTGAAACAGACTCCTCAAGAACTTTTGACCTCGAGCTTATTGCATCAGATTCAATGTCCATCTCTACTTTCTCCTATGATTCAGGTTGTTTTCAGCTTAATATTCGCAAGAAGAACAAAGAAATCAAACAGAACTAAGTACAATAAAGTAGTATTATAAAATCAAGCCAGTTTAGTGTTTCGTAAGTTAATATAGTGATTGTTCATATCCAGTATGGAAGAATACTCCAATTGGAAACAAACACTCCAGTATGATTATCAATAATGAACTATTTTGATGAATTAGACATGTATCAGAATCACAAGAGATAGGAAATGAAACCTGAGAAGCTCCTTGAGAAATTAAGGAGAAGGCGAAGAATCTCAGTCAAGAACAGCTACTGAATTTCAGCTCGCAGACGGAGTAATCTTTGAAGGCGGTGACCTCAAAAGAGAAAGAATTTTCTCGGCGTAGAGGTTTTGGGGTTATAAAGGAGAAAAAAGGCGAACTCTATTTTTATTTTTTTTCAAATAAAATATCTAAAAACCTATCATTCCATAAGTTTTAGGTCCAAGATAAATTATTCAGCAGGCCCAAATAATTTGGGCTCAAGAGATATTATCTTCTTTTTCCTTTCTTATAATTCTTCATAATTATAAACATCTTCGAATTAATGAAAAAATTATGAATTAAAATATATATATGGAAAATGTAAATAAACATTATATATTATTAAAAATTGGTTCTACTATCAATTATTTATCCATTATTAGGGTGTTATTTATATATATATATACATTTTTTTTCTCATTTCAATACTAGGTTATAATTCTTTTTATTTTTTAATATAAAGAATTTTTTTCTGACTCAAAATTAATTTAATTTAAATAAATTTGTATTTCAAATATTATTTTATTTAATATTATAAACTCTTAAAATTAAATCTAAGAAAAAACTTAAAATTATATATAATATATAAGTATATTTATATATTTGAAATTAAAAAAAATACATAAATAATAAATATTCTTAGACAAAAGAAAATCCATTTAAACTTGTGTATTTGTACAATACATATTTGTACGCTCATTTACACGTTAATATATATAAATTATAAGCAAAATTATAAATATATATATATTATTTTTATTTTTAGTTAGATTTAAATCTAAGTGTAAATTAATTATTTTTTAATATTTTATAATATTGAATAAAATAATATTTAAAATATAAATTTATTTAAATTTAATTAATTTTGAGTAATAAATACTTGATTTAAATACTTTAATTTATTTTAATAAAATAAGTGTGGAAAAGAGAGAAATATGTATTACAAATCAATATTAATATATATATATATATATATATATATATATATATAAATTAACCCCTAAACAGTTGAGAGAATAATTAATCAATTTATAGTTAAAAACAATCTTCTCTCTTTAAAAGAAATAAAAAATAAATAAAACAAACAAAAATCAAAGAGAGGTTAAAAAGAAATGTTTTTTTATTCATTTGATGGTTTTTCAACATAGGAGGGTGGGCAGTGTTTTTATTTGTTGGTGATAATTTATCAAGTCCGTGTTCGCCATCTTTTTAACGATAAAGAAGATAAAATTATTAGAATTTGAGTTGTTTTTTATATTTTCAATAATGAATTATTTTATTTAATATTTAATATGGAGGCCCTCTTACAAGTTATCTTCTGATTTGTACAGGTTTTATTATTTCGGTCATATAATTATCATTTGACATGACATTTTTCGGCGTTTTCAACTACTGTTAAGAATATTTAGTAAAGATTCTTTCGTAATTGATTAATTAGTTCTTTCGACTTGCTCTAATTTATTACTTATCGTTTAGGAACTTATATGAATTTGATTTGGAATGACCCTCAACAAATGCATTATTGCCGGAGTTTGTTTATTGAAAATTTTAATTTGGTAAATTATCAATACAATTTAATATTATATTTTCAATTATTTTTTATTAATTTTATAGATTTTTTTTGTATTATTTAATAATTAACTTTTATAGATAAATCTTAATTAATTTAATGAGGATTATTTTCTTATAAAAAAAATAACCAACTTTTAATAGTTAGATGTGATACTAGGAAAGTATTATTTTTATTTCATAGATTATAAAAACAAAACTGACACTTAATTTAATAATTAATTATAATATTAAAATATATTTTTTTTTATTTCAAACTTATCTTTATTATTTATTTATTTTATACCTTTGGTATCTTTTTAGATTTTATTAATATAATTTTAAATAATTTATTTCTCATACCAAATTATTTGAAATTAACTTATTGAAATAACCCCATTATTATTGAACGAGACCCTTCTAAATTTAATATTATTTTTATGCTAGAGTTGTTATAAGAATTTCACAAATAATTCCAATTTTTAATTATTATAAAATAATACAATTTGAGTGTTTTTTAAGTTATAAAAAAGATAGTAGAGTGCACCGCTATTAAACTTTCAAAGCCCCATTGGAACAAAATGATGACTTTTGGACCTTCTGATTTTCAAGTTGGATTCTTTCCAGCTGTTTTTCTTACCATTAAACAATTTATTAGACCTATTTGAACAAATAATAAGAAAATATCTTTAATATTTAATATTATAAGAAAATAATGTATAAAATACATACATCCTATCCCATGATGTACCCCAGGATTCAGAGAGATAGATTGACTTGAAAAAAAGAAGAACTTAAATAAATAACGATAAAATTTTAGATAAAACATTCTTATTTATTTTAATAATTAAATAAATAAATTAGTGTATTATATTGATTTTTTTTTAAATATAGGTAATGTCAATTTTTTACTGATTTTTTTTTTCGAGTTGGTTTCAGCTCACCCGAGCTCCTATATATATTCATATTAAAATGTATAATCATTCAATTATATACTTGATTTGGCTCTCGGGTTTGTTACAAATAAAAAGATTTTGATATGGAATAATGATAAGTTTTAATTAGATAGTGAAACCAAACATGTAAAACAAATATTACCAATCAAGCTAAAAGGAAAAGTTAAACATGTACTCATATCATGTCACTTTTTGCCTAACTCTTTTCTTTTTGTGTTTTTTTGTATATAGTGTTTAGTTTTTAAACATGAAAAACATAATAAGATTATAATAATAAGCTTTCCCACAATTATCACCTTTGATAGTCTGTCAAAAATTAATTTATTATACTCTTATTGTTGGTGTCAAGATTTAAATAATATGAATACAAGGCAAGAAGAGTAGACTTTAGTACTTTTTCTTGTGTTAGACGGTTGGGGGTATCTTATTGACTTTTATTTATTTATTTTTAATATAAAAAAATGAGTTATATAATATTATAATTTAAATATTAGTATGGGTAGTTCAGATTAACTATTTTATTAAAAAAAATATTAACCTAGGTTCAATTTACATCTTGACTTTGACTAGGACAATCTAAATACACCCTCAACCAAAAACTCCTTACATCAAAATTCAAATAGTTTAACAATTTATTTTTTCTTTTTTTCAAAGCACTCAAAAATGACATTGTTTGAAAATTGGTTATGCATAAACTCGAATTTTGTTTGGTTTAGGGTATTTAAATAAACTTGATTTATTTAAAATATATATGGTTATTTTGAATATTTTGTATAATTTTGAATATTTTTTATATAAATTTTTTTATATAGTATTAATATATAATAATAAAATAAAAAATTTAAAAATATAATAAATAATATTTTAGTATTTTGATTAATAAATAGTCCGATAAGATAGATTATAAAATATTTCTTTATAATTAATTATTAATATTAAAAAGTTTCATATTAAATATCTTCAAATTATCTTAAAAAAAGAAATATCATTTGTTGAGTAATATTAAATTTTAATAAATTTATGTGTTGTAATTGAACAAATAAAAATTTATGTTTAAAATAAAAAATAATAAAGCAAAAGTAGTAAACTTAAAGTTAATAAGCATTTGCACTAATATTTATAAATTTAAAAACTCATTTCCAAACATGTTTAATATTTATTTTTTATTTCATTCCATTACAATTTTCATACTAAAACATTAAAAAAAATCTTGATTTTTAAACTAGACACAACTCAATAGTCAATTTTAACTCCAAATCCATAAGTGTTTCCAAACAAGCACCAATCCAAAATTGTCATTTATTTCTCACATAAATAGACAATTGTCCATTTCTCACAATTTGGAATTTATTGTTGAAAACCCTAAATGTTGATTACAAAAATAAATTCATGGGTGGAAGTTACTTAGAAAATTTAAATAAACAATAAATGGATAAATGATTAAAAACAAAAAACTTGGTATAATACAACAAATAAGTTGTGAATGTCATACTAGTTGGAAAGATGAGAAAGGGTACTTCCCTTTTTAAGATGTAATAGTTTTGAATTTTTAAAACATTTTGATTAGTCACGGGTGAATCAAATTTTATGGATAATTCTTAAAATAAAACAAAACTATTCGAATCCACCCGCCTCTTTATCATTAAAAATAAATAAATAAATTAATCAAACCAAAATAAAACAAAACAAGAACCAGAACAAGAAGACAAGAACCAGAGTACATCATCATTCTCACATTGAAAAAAAAAAAATTCCAATTTCTCAATTCTCTCTTTCTCTCTCTCCTAATTCTGCATTGCATCGTTTCTCTCTCCATTTCTGTTCTTGATTGTTGAAATCATGCCTTCTGCATTTTTTGTTTCAGATATCTTGACAACTAGTAATGATAGTAATCAATACAGAAGAAGAAGTAGAAGAATCGCCGGAAACATCTCTTCCACCGCCGATGATACAACACCCAACAAGAAGAAACATAATACTAATAAGAAGAAGAACTTCGCAACAGCATCTTTTAGGAACCTAGGATGCACCGCCTCCTCTCAGGTTTCTGTTCCAGCTTCGATCCGGTCGTCAGCTAATTGGGAAGCCAAGAAGGTTAGTAAAAGGAATCAGAGAACTGCTATTGATGATCTTTGGTGTGTGCCCGCCATTGCTTTGAGTTCTACTACTGATGTTGATTTCGACAAGAAGAAGAAGAAGAAGAAGAATAAGAAGAAGAAGAATGAGGTGGGTATCTATCTATCTATCTTATTTTCTTCATCTGCTTCTTCTTCAATTGATCAATTCCAATTCATTTCATTTCCATTTTCTTATTGTATTGGCAGCGATCTTCTTCTTCTTCGTCTACACGAAGAATGATGACCCAAGAAACGGTTCTATTTCAAGACTCTAGATTTGGATTGACTGATGAGTTTAGACCCAGATCATTCCATCACCATGTTCCAACAAGTCCTTCTCTGGAAGGGATTTCCGAGGTTTTCTTTTGTTTAGTGAATCAACTTGATGAACAAATTCAACATGAGTAATAAAAGCCAGATCTGTTAAGAACTTGGGCTTCGATGAGTCAAAGATTTTGATGATTTCTTTAGTTTATGTTCTTCTTTTTTGACAAATGCTGTTGAATTTGAATCCAGATTGGGATGATTCAAAATAGGAGGCTGCTGAATGGAGCTCGAATTGGTGGGCTTGATCAATATGAGGAATGGAGACTCAATGTTGATAACATGACTTATGAGGTTGTGTTTTTTCTTCCTTAAACAAACAGATTGAACATATTTCTTTATGGTAAGATGTTTTTACTAATGCATAAAAATCAAGCAGGATTTGCTTGAACTTGGGGAGAGAATAGGATATGTGAATACTGGATTGAAAGAGGAGGATATAATCCACTGCCTTAGAAAACTTAAGATCTCACGTAGAGAAGGACAAGAAGAAGATTTGTTAACAGAATCGGATCGTAACTGCAGCATATGTCAGGTTGTTCTTGGTGTCTCTATGGCCTTGTTTTGATGTGGGTTTAATTTCAAATAACCCATTAACCATTTTCAATAACCCAAGTTTAAGACTTTATTCTTCCACACTAGTCATTTCACTTTCTTTCTTTTTTTGGTCTAAAAGTATGAATCTTTACTTAATTTAGGAGGAATATGGGGAAGAAGATGAGACTGGTAAGCTAGACTGTGGCCATTTCTTTCACAGTCATTGTATTGAACAATGGCTTGTAAGGAAAAACAGTTGTCCAATCTGTAAAACTGCTGCCATTGCTGAATGATGATGATGATGATCAACACTACTACCTTGAAAACTTGGTTGTATAGAGGTTATTAGTATTACTTCTCAAAGGAAAAAAAATTGGGTTATTGTTTGTCTTAAGGGATGAAATTTGTTTTGTTTTCTGGAAATATGACAATTTGTGAGCCTTTTGTCTGTGTTTAATTTGTTTCACTATATTTTCAGCTTCATATTGAAATGAATTGGTAAATTTGTTGGTTTCTTGGTTTTTTTTAAGCTTCATTTTTAGGCATGATTTAGATCAGTCCCAATTTAAGAAATGTATACTGGTTGGATGGTTATGTGAATTAGATATAACCACCTGACCTAATGAGAAACATAATATACACATTGGTTGTCTAATAACAATCTAGTTCCAATGTACTCCAGAAAATCTAATCACCTGACCTAAAAAATGAAAATTCACATCTTTCCTCCATTTAAATTTGGTCATTGTCACTACATTGCTTTTTTATACTTAGTTCATACACAGGATTGGCTTATTATTCTTATTTTTTAAGCGACGAAGTTAGCACGACTTCCCATATTCATGTCGCTACTACAATTTAAGGTTTTTATTGAGAAACAAATTGGTAATATTTAGTTAATTAGGCACAATTTTTGACACTTGAATTTAACTTACTAAGTTAAAAATTGAGTAGTTATCTAGCATGACAACGGATACCCTGATTATTGACCTATCGGGTAACTAAAATAAAAAATTAGAGACCATTTTTTTAAGATGACCTATTAGAAGATACCCTGGTTGGATAAATTAATGAGGCTACATAATAGTATGGATGTTTTATTTGATTAATAATTATAATCTCATTTAAAATGTTTAATTTATAAAACAAACGAATCTTTGTAAAAAAAAATGTTAATTTATAAACAATCAAATCTTGTTAAAAATAAAAGTTTATAAAAAATTAAAATTGTAAAACAAATTGAGTTCTTAAAAAGTTGATTATGTGTAATTAATATCAAATACAGGTTACTTTGTAACCTATAATTTTGGATCACTTATATACCCATTTTTTGGGACATGTTCTTCGAGTTATGTATTATATCCGATTATTTATATTAAGATTACAAATATAAATAACGTTTAATACAAAATATATTAAAATGCATTTCCTAAGTAAATTAAGAATTTGATTGAATAATAAAATCTTACATAAACTTGCACAAGGATCTGTGGCGCAATGGTAGCGCGTCTGACTCCAGATCAGAAGGTTGCGTGTTCGATTCACGTCAGGTTCAAAATAATTTTTAATTTTTATTCTATTGTAAATGATCTCCGTGAAGTAATCTTTTTATGAACTTAATGAATCTGTATAAACTTCTCAAAAGTTGATTCTTGGAGATAAATAACCTATGTAATGAAATTAATGTCGTTGACGGGGTTGGAGAGATTTGTGAACTCTCCGCATAAGAGATTAGTTATTGGATTTACATTGTTAGTAAGTGACTTGATAATTGTAAGGAAGAAGAAATTAGGGCGTACCAGCGTAGTAGAGTTACATGGTTAAGAGTCAGAGATAGAAACACCAAAATTTTCAATGAGATCTCTAACGCACAAACAAGAAATATTGTGATTAATTTGAACTCGATCGAGGGGAAAGTTCATGATAGTATACCAGAAATCTCTGAAATATTATCAAATTCTATAAGAGTTTGTTTCAGAAGACATTTAAGATTAGACATAAATTGAATGATATTACTTTTTATTCAATTAGTACATCGCAAAAGATATGTTGGATGCTTGTTTTTCGACGAAGGAGATTGAGAAGGTCATTAATGGGTGCGTAAGTGATAAAGCCATAGGATGTTAAAAAAATTACTTTGTCTTTTTTAAAAGGAATGGTATTTTCTTTAGACTGAAATTATGAAAATAATTGATCATTTTTATTATTCTCATCATTTGACAAAAATTAAAACTCTATTTTGATATGTCTCGTTCGTAAAACTTTTAGAGACTATTAACGTGAATAACTTTAAGTCTATCAGTCTAGTTTCCTCTCTCTATAAAATTATTTCAAAATATTTGTCAACAGGTTGTAGAGAGTTTTAGAGACAATCATATCCAGTAATTAAGTGACGTTAATCAAATATAATCAAATCTATGATGTAGTATTAATAGTCAATGAGTGTATTGACTCAACTAATTTAAAAAGCGACAAATATATTTTTGTCAAGTTAGATATCGAAAAAACTTATAATCACGTCAACTGAGTATTTTTGTTTGATGTAATTATAAATGGGAGTTCTCAAATATTCTTCAAGAGCCTCCGAGATATTAGATAGGGTGATACACTCCCTTCTTTCTTGTTCATCATTGTTTTGGAAATCCTCTAAAAAAAATTATGGCCTTTGCAGAAAACTCGGGACTCGTCCTTAGAGTGAGTTATGGGCCAAGAAGGCATCATTTTGCCATATCACATTTGTTTTTTTATTTATTACAAGATTTGTATTGTTCATGCCACCTACATTAATTTTAAGCATCTTTAAAATATTTATGATTATTTTATGCATATTTTGATTTTTGAGTTAATCTTAATTAATCATACATTTTTTTCCCTCAAATCCTGTTTAGAAGAAGGATGAGAATGAGAAATGTTTTGTAGTTCAGAATTTGTGCTCTTCCGTTAACCTATCATGATATGTCATTTGGTACTAAATTATAATTCAATGTCTTTTGGGATCCGTTTATCATTAAATTATAAGTTATCTAGACGGAAAAATAAAATAATCTCAAAATGAGATTGATTAATCCTCATCTATATCCACATATATAATGTCTTTATTCATTCTTTTCCAGAGTTTAATGGTGAAAAATAAAGAGAATAGTATGTAATATATTAGTGTTAATCTATAAAACAATCAAATCTTGTTAAAAACTAAGCTCAAATTTGTTAAAAAAAATTATAAAACAAATTGGTCCTTAAAAAAAAAATCTATTCCATGTAATTAATATCGAATACCTGTCCTTTGACACCGTTAATTTAGGATCACTTATATACCCAATTTTTCCCAATTTTCGGGTATGTTCATCCGATCGGTTCGGGTAAACCAAGATTGTCATGCCTATGTATCATATTAAATTACTCCAAATAAACAAATAATGCTTAATACAAAATACATTTCCTAAGTAAATTAAGATTTTGATTGAATATTACAATCTTACATAAACTTCACAAGGATCTGTGGCGCAATGGTAGCGCGTCTGACTCCAGATCAGAAGGTTGCGTGTTCGATTCACGTCAGGTTCAAATCTTTTTCCTATTTTTTTCATTTTCAAATGATCCCCATAATAGATGAGATGATCAATAGTTAAATGTTTCTTTAGTTAAATAGTTTCTATTTACTTCACATGACCTTAAATATGTACTCAATTGGAAATAGTCCAGGCATGGATTCAATTACCAAACATATGAACTCAACACTGGTCATGGCGATTAAGGTACTCAATGATTAATGGATAAACGCGATGAGCAGCCTGCATGAAAAAGTAATCGATCAGGATTCAGTAACATATTTTTGTTAACTTAAAACATATAATAAAAATGATTAAGAAGATACCGCAACACCTCCTACTAGATCATAGTGAGCAAAATGTGGTCCTTTTGGCTCGCCAAAGACTTTAAACGATGCCAAATCTTTAGGAAGCAATTTGAATGTCTCTGCAGTGACAAACAAATTGAAATGCGATAAAATTGAAGTTTGTAAATGTTTGAAGCTTACCATATACAGCTTCAGGTGGACAAATTAGATCTTGATCTCCAGCAACTGCTAAAACTGGAATATCAATTTTGTGTAGTTTTTCTTTGTAGAAGAAAGCTTTGTTCCTGTCACATAAACCACCATTTTCGAGAACTGATGCAAGCTGTAAGAGAAGCTTAGCCGGTACTGTACCTGTTGAATATTATGAAAAGCTAACTGCAAGAACACGGAAAAGAAATGGTCTAAAAGAAATTGCTCGTTTGTAAAATGACTTACAGAAGTTTTTCAAGACAAGCTTCTCGAGCAAATCTGGATCAAACATGTTTTGAGCTGAAATCTGGGGACTTAACCAGGACATGAGATAAGGTGGATGAGATGCGAGAAGATGGGCAGCTGTAAACAAACCTCCAATTGGAATAACAGGAAGATTGAAGATACGAGCAGGATTGGCCTGCAATTTCCAAATTTAGTTGAAATAAGTGTCAAGGTGTTTAATAACAAAACATATAATGTTCGGTTAAAATGTCATTTCACTTACAAGGGGTAAAAGCCATTTAAGTGATGATCTTGATGTACTATAGTCTAGAGAAGATGCCAAGGTAATTATAGCTGCCAAACCAGATTCTCTTCCTTTGAGACCTTCAAGGATAAACAATTATACCACATTGACTAGAACCAACACAAAAATAATCCAAATAAACATGCTATATGAATATATTGACTAGAGGATCAGAATTATACTTGAATAGAATGTGACAAGTATTCGTTAATGTTTTATGTCTCATTAAGGAGAAAATGAGGAAAAAGCAAAATGTGGTATTACATCTATTTACTGTATCAAGCATAGCATGAAACAACCAAAGATAAATGCACTTCACATCTCTATAGTCTAACATAAAACTATCCACCCATCATCACGAAAAAAACAATTGGCCTATTATTGGTTTGAGGTGGAATTGGAAATGGAATTGATATTGGGGATCCAATTCGAATTCCATTGCTTGTTTGAGAATACAATGAAATTGGAATTCAAATACAATGAATTCAAGCAAATCATTTTCTTATCCCTAATTCAATTCTTCATTCATTGAAATTACAATTCATGTAAGTTTTCCAAACATAGGATTTGAATTATACAATTCCAGTTTCCAAAGAAATGACATTAGGATTCCAATTCCATTCCAATAGTTCAATAACTTATGATTGCAACAGGAATAAAAAATAATAATTAAGAAGAATAATATAACCTTACAATTTTGTGAGAGCCATGCATAAAGCAAGATACCACCCATTGAATGACCAATTGCAAGTAGCTTCCCATCTTCTGGTTTGCATTCTCTTCTTACATATTCCATCTAAACAGTAGAAAACAAAGCATACAATTTGAAATTATCAAAGATGATTCATAATGAGAAAAAATCAGCAGATCAAAACACCGTGTTTGGTTACCGCAGCAGGAACATCCTCTTCCAAATAAGAATCAAAATCCCAATCATACTTCTCAATAATCTGAAGTTGTTTCATGAAGTATCCTAAGTGTTTGTTTAAATCTGAAAATCGAGAAGCAACTTGTCTGTAAACATAGTTAACCTAAAGATTTTCTACCTTTCAGCAAATAGTTCTTTCAAATTGATCAAACAAGGAATGTTAGCATTTAATCCAGTAAAAGAACATCCATAAATTTCAATCTCTATCTGTACAATTGTAATTTACCAGATTTATAGATTTCTGTTTGATTTCCATTAGAAGATGAACTCTTAACCTCTGTGCTCAATCCAGCACCACGCACTTCCAAAATCCATGTATCAAAACCTTGACTGGACATGCTACGAGCAAATGATCGCTGCAGATTATAGACTATATTAAAGACTATAATCACAGTTTGAATAAGTAATTCCAATTTCTCACATCAGGAGAGAGATCGAATCCAATTGCATTCGTTCCTACGCCAGACAAAAGCAAGAGAGGATGATTCCTACAAGGCGCCTGCAAAAAAAGTATATAAAAATGTGAAAATATGTTATATAAGCAGAGAGAGGGGATAATAACCTTTTGTGAAGGTTTGTAGCGCCATAAAGCGAGTTTCCAATCAGAATTTGGAACGGATACGTAGTGGAGTTCATCAGCTGTACATATTGAAGGTTTATCGATGGAGATACTCTGACGAGCATGATAATGCGCCTTGATTAGCGCTAGTTGTGGTGGCGGTGGATTGAAAGGGAGTCGAGCGTTGGAACGACGTCCTTTGACGGAATGAATCAAGGCGGCGAAATTGAAGGTACGAGAAGCAATCTGGTTGATTGATCGAAGATCTGAGTGGAGAATCACCATCTTCTATGGAAAAAACTGATTTGTTTCTCAAAAGGTGATTATCAGCTTCATCATAAGATGACTCATACAAAATGTGTGATTTTTGTTAAGTTAAAAGTAGGCTATATATATAAATAAAAACATTGCATTATTTTTTTATTTTTTATTTTTAGACAACCAATTTTGGTGGATTAAATATATAACTTTAAACATACTTAATCATTAATTTTGACGTAAAATTTGACCTTAAAGAGTTCGAAATTGTCGTCTAAAGGGCTGGACTGGACCCAAAACATCCGGGTATTTGACGAAATGACACTAAAGATTGTCTTATTTGACATAAGTGTCAGCGCATAAAATTAAATGCGCTGGTAACACTTTTTTTTGAGACATTTGCCCCTGTCGCGAGACGTCCACAATTGCGAGACACAATCGACATTCACGAGACGCAACCGACATTCGCGAGACGCAATCGGCAATCGCGAGACACAATTTTTTTTATTTCTTTTTCGTCTCGCGATTGTGAACGTCTCGCGACAGGAACAAAATCGTCTACAAAATAAATAAATAAATAAAAATGTCACCAACGCATTTAATTTTATGCAATGACACTTATATCAAATAAATAAATCTTTATTGTCATCTAGTCAAATTTCCTCCAAACTCCAGTCATCTCTTATCTCTTGTCCTTGAAAAAGGGATAAGTTTTTTTTATTATATTAAGTACTGAGACAGTTGTCTTCTAAATAAAAAAATTTGTTGAGAAATGTAATAAGAATTATTTTTCTAAATATATAATTAATTACGAAATTTTATATATGTTTTAATAAGAAAATTAAATTTCTAAAAATATTTGACAAAAATAATATTTTAATAATAATAAATATTATTTTAAAAATTAGTAAAATTGAACTCTACACTACTTCCAAAAATTTAAGTTAAGTTTTGCATAGAGATATTATTATTGGA
The DNA here is from genome assembly GCF_907164915.1 of Impatiens glandulifera. Lineage (NCBI taxonomy): Eukaryota > Viridiplantae > Streptophyta > Magnoliopsida > Ericales > Balsaminaceae > Impatiens > Impatiens glandulifera. The sequence continues at coordinate 15,870,799 of NC_061867.1, read as the reverse complement.
GAGTCTTTAATGATAAACAAATATATCTATTTAAAATTTGCATAGAGATATTATTATTGGAAGCATTTAATGAATTGAGTCTGACTGCTATAATGATAAACAAATATATCTATATAAAATATATATAAGTTGTTGATTAAAATATTATTTATATATTAAATTAATATAAAAAATGAAAATTTATGTTTAAAATAAAAGTATTTCATCCTCATGAATTATAAATAAAAAATGAAAATTTATATGCTTAAAATAAAAGATTATATCATTATCCTGAATTATAAATAAATAAAATATTTATAATAAGGACATATTTGATATAATTTTGATAATTATTTTTTTTAAAGACATATTTGATATAATTTTGATAATTAAATATTTTTTTAACAATTTAACCTTTTATTATCTTGATTATATATATATACACATGTATACATAAATATATACACATACATATATACATGTATACATAATGACACATACATGTATACATAATGACACATACATGTACACACATACATGTATACATGTACACACATACATGTATACATGTACACACATACACACATACATGTACACACATACATGTATACATGTACACACATACATGTATACATGTATACATGTATACATATATATATATATATATGCCATGTCTCCCGAACAATCTCAGTACATATGGCGCAAGACGATTTCACATATCAAGGTCGGAATGAGATCGGGTGTTTTCACGTCTCACTGTAGTGCCCGATTTGTCTTGATTTCCTATTTTGGAACAAGAAGGAAAATGGAACTATTGGATTTTGTGACTCGCCCCCGGCTCCGTGTCTTTTGGACCTTTTGCCCGCCCTAACCCAAGCTAGATGCGTTATCTCTTTGTTGCCAGTGGAGACGAAGAAAGACCCGGAAGCGCTATGTCGGGGAGGGCCGAGAAGCGAGAGCGTACTATGAATATACTTTCCGCTATTGAAAAGAAAGCGAGTCAAAGAGTTAAATAGAAGGAACTTAAAAGTTCTTGGGCTGAATCCCCTAGTGTTAGGCTTTTCCTTCTTATTCTTATTTGATGTTTGTTGGGCAACGCTCCGATAGTCGTTTTCATCCTATTCTTTATACTATAACTACTGCTATGAGAGTTCTCTGGACCTTTTAAGAAAGATTTTCCTATATCCGGATACTCTCTTTAGTTATATATATATGTGACATAACAGTTCTCCTAATCGACTACTTATCATTATAATTACTTAAAAAAAACTACTCACATGCGGTTACCTTTTTTTCCTACTATATTCTCTACTTCAAAATGAAGACTAAGACAGGAGTTTCGTGGAAAATAAAAACCTTTTTCGGAAGCGATGACTTACGCCCCTCTTTCTTAGGGCGTTTAAAGAGCATGACTCTACCGCTTAGTTAAAAAAAAGGCCCATTTGATTCAATTTATGAATTAGCCCACTATGAGTCTACTGCATATATATATATATATATATATTTTTTTTTTTTTATTTTTTTTTTTATTTTTAAGAACAACACAACATGACTCAATTACATCGATCCTCTCCTTTTAGTCAAGCCAGATCATCGCAATACGCCTTAATATGGGAAATCGGGCATCCCATTGATTTTACTTTTTAACTCAAGCAAGAGCTACAGAACTAAAGTACCAACGACTCCTTTTCCGTCATTGGCCTTCTCGACCATCGTCGGAGATCGAGATGCAATTTTGACAAACTTATTCTGACAGCATTTATTCTTGCTCCTGGGCACACAAACTTCCTTAAGTTCCTTAATTTGTTATATATTTAATAAAAATAAATTAATTTATTTGATTAGTTGGATACTATGTTAGGCTGAAAGTGATGGTAAAGGTAATAATAATTACGTGTGGTGAGTAATTATATGACTATTTCCCGGAGATGCAATATATTTTAATTTTTTTTAATTCATTGTGAATATATATCATTAATCATAATTAGGTGGGTCAGTCTTCCTATATTAAAAAATTTATTTTTATTAATAATTTATATAATTATATATTAAATAAATATATCAACTTATTTAAAAATTATTTTGTTTGATTAGTTGAATATTTTGTCGAAAGTAAAGTTTGAGGTGACCAATAATGACGAGTTTGTTAATGCATAATGATGGTAAATGTAGTGATTGATCGAACATTTTGGATAGTATATAATCTAATGAATAAATTTAAATAATATTATTTTAATTTTTTTCATTAACTATGAATATATGTCAGTAACTATCTACGCCAGTCTTTATATATTAAAATTTTTATTTGTATTAATAATATATATATATTTATATAATTAATTTAAAAATTAATTCATTATATATTTAAATAAAAATAAATTTATTTATTTTATTAATCGTCTCTTTTATATTAATTTTTTCTTCCATTATTTTTATTAAGTTAAAATATATTTTTAATGTCTTCTTCGTATTATTTTTTTAATTTGTAATCTTATATATTTTCTTTACTTGATTTTTTTTAATAAATAATTATATATATATAATAATAATTCTATTTTTATTAATTATTTTATACTACAAAATTTAATATTAAATTTTAAAAATATTTTACCTCTATAATTAAATTTTTTAAATAATGTATTAATTTTTTTTATACATTCGAGTTTATATACAAAATATACACATACACAAATTATAAATTAAATTTAATAATCACAATTGATGTATTAGTTAAAGTGTTCACATTTCGAACTTAAGATTGTGTTTTTTATTTTAGTTTTTGTGTATTTTAAAGAGTGTATTATAAAGATTAAAATGTTAATGATAATGATATATAAATGTGAGTGTAAATATGAAGGACTAAAGGAATGATCAGATTTTAGAAGAAGGATGTATGTGAATTTGAGGGATTAAAAGAATGGTGATTCGAATTTAATCAAATGCACAAAATAATTATATATGTTACCGATAATGATGAATTAGTTGGAGAAAAATGCACATAGTGAGGGTAGAAGTAGACCGATAATGAGATTGAACAAAATGTGCAATGTATGGGTAGAATGTAGTTGTAGATGTAGCAAAATATTAGGTTTTGGTGTTCAATTTTTTTATTTGCTCATTTTTATATATGTTTTTTTTTTTGTTACGATTGCACAATATTTAAATTATAATGTTGACTTTATTTGGAAATAATCTTAATTTGAATAACAATTTTTTTATTAAAAAGATTATTATTTTTTAAATATTTTTTTAAAATATATATTTATTTGAAATGATGGTATAAAATATATTTTCATTATATATTAACAAATTTAATAATATTTTTTTCGTTAAACACAATTTCAATTATATCTATTTCTAAATAGATTCGTATTTAATTTTATTAGAAATTTGTTTATATATTTAATTTAAATTTGTTTGAAATTCATCAAATAATTCTAAAAGTATATGATCATAATTATTAATTCTAAAATGTCTTTTTAAACTTTAATATAAATAATAAGTGTTTATAGTTATGTTATTATTGTCTTTTTCTTTATTTTAACATATTTAATTAATCTTTATAAATTTTAATATATTTAATTAATTAATAGTTCCAACTATTATATTCTTGTCATTTTCTCTGTCTATAGCTCGGTTAATTTGATGTTACAAGTACCGATAGTGTCGGTATCACACTCATAAAGTGACACATATATACACAAAAGTGAAACATCACCTCCATTATCCATTATCCGTAACATCAACTAGGGTTGCAAATGAGCCGAGCCGAGCTCTAACTTGATGGAGCTCGAGCTCGACTCGATTAAGTATTTAATAGCTCGACTCAATTTTTTTTTTGAACGAGCTTATAAATTTGAGCTCGAGTTCGACTCAACTATATTATTTACAAGCTCGGCTCGACTCGAAAGCTTAAACAAAAATTGAATTTTTAAGCTCGAAATCGAGCTCGAACCAAATTTATTTATAAAATTAAAATATCAAACCTTCAAACATATTAAATATTTAAAACATGATATTTCAAAATTAAAATATGAAACAATCATAACTATTCAAAATTTTAAAACATGATAATCCAAAACATTAAATCACCGTTACTAATTAAAATTTTAAAACATAAAATTCAAAAATCAAAGTACAAAACTATATAAATTGTTTGAACATTCAATATATTAATCTTTTTTAACTCATGTTCTTTAATCATAGCACACGTATAACTATCTGCATTCAATAATATGAAATGTTTAATTTTAAAAATAATTAATATAAAAAATAAAATTTAAAACAAATAACTAAAATTTAACTTTTAAGACGTTGTTTCGATATAATTTCTATTAGATATTATTATATATATTTGAGTTATTTGGGTGTAAGTGTAGCGAGATTCTAACATTATAAAAAGAATTTATAGCAAAAATTTATTATTTTTTATATATTATAATACATATTATTAATCTTATAAATTATTTTTTTCTCAAACACATATATCTTTTTCTCTCTCCATATTATATATAATAAATATAATAACTTTTTTTTTTCTCTTTAAATATTATATATATTATACTTTTATTATATAAAATATATTAACATTTTTTTTATCTCTTTCAATATTATATATAATAAATTTTTATTATATATAATATATTAACCATTTTTATTGTAATATATTAAGTATTATATATTATAATATACTAATTATTATATCCACAATATTTATTTTTATTATATATAATATATTATCTATTTTTATCTCTTTCAATATTATATATAATATACTTTTATTATAAATAATATATTAACCATTTTTATTTCTTTTTATACTAAACTAATTATTATATCCTTAATAGTACTTTTATTATATATAATATATTAACCTTTTTATATCTTTCAATATTATATATAATATATTTTTATTATATATAATTTATTATACTTTTTTTTTATCTCTTTCCGTCATTTTTATCATCACTCATTATTCTATATATCTATTCAACCTATGTATAGAATAATCGAAGCATATATAAACATAAATAGAATGAAAAAGATTTACCTTATCAATGAGTTAACTAATAAAATAGTTTATTTATTTATTTGTTGCTGGATTTCTTTAAGGTAAAAAGAAATTAAAGTTAAATAGAAAGCAAAAACAATATTTATTATAAAAGTGAAAATATTTTAATTACCTGTAATATAAGACTCTTCTGAATAAAAAAGATGTGAAGACAAAAAAAAGAAAATGAATAGATGAAGAGTGAAAAAATTGTGAAGACTAAAGAAAAAGAGATTAAGAGCTAAAGAAATGATGTAGAATGAAAAAGAAAAGATGAAGAGTGAAAGAAAATGAAGATGGAAGAGAAAATGAAGGAAGGATGAAAAAATTGAAGAAGAGGCACGTATATTAGATTAGATGAAGAAGATTAAGTTAGATGAATAGTCACGTAGATATGTTAGAAATTAGGGTTTTACTTTATAGATTGTGGTGTCTTCATATGAGCTTTGAAGAGAAAAAAAGAGAAAAAATATATTAGTTGAATTTTGAGTTTTAATATTAAATAAATAAAAATATATATTATATACAAGCCATCGAGCAAACATTATATGAGCTCGAACTCGACTCGAATATTAAACGAGCCGACTCGACACTCACAAATGAATAACTTGACTCAACTCATTTGTAGCTCTAACATCAACATAACCCATAGCCTCAAGCTCAATAAGGTACAATAATACATTATCAAAAGTAAGATTTTCATAAGCTTCTTACAATTAAGCATTCTTAATGACCAGGGCATTCCTCTTCAAACCATAATCAACAAACATATACCTTACCTAGTAATATGAGCAATGAAAGAATCCATCTCCATTTGTGAAACACCTCCTTCCTCAGCCGCATCCCTGAGTAGACCACCGACTTCCTCCGCCCTTTTCCTTATCCGTTCCCCTTCTTCCGAATCCATCAGTCGTTCCACCGCTCTCTTAATGGCAAAAGAACTCACTACCTCACTTTGGTCTGCCCATTCTCTAACTTCAATACCCACTTTCAATATCTCAGATATGAACAAAGCATTGTAAGGTTGGTCCGAATGAATTGGCCATGCAGCTATAGGAACTCCCAAGCTCAAGCTCTCCAAGCAAGAATTCCATCCACAGTGGCTCATAAACCCACCAACCGACCGGTGAGCCAGTATTTCCATTTGAGGAACCCAATCCCGAACTACCATTCCAGTTTCTTTCACACTCTCTTCAAACCCATTTGGCAGTTTCAGATTCCTAACTTCTCCTGTAAAAATATCACCTTTGTCTGCATCTCTCAACACCCATAGGAATCTTTGTTTGCTTTCTTTAAGCCCAAATGCCATAGCCTCAATTTGTTCATCTGTCATTGAAGTGGATGACCCAAATGAAACGTACATAACTGACTTTGGCGGCTGTTTCTCAAGCCACAACAAGCATTCGTTCCCGCCCCCGGTTGAATTTATGTTTCTAACACGATTAATTAATGGTGCGATAGCCCATTGTTTATTGTTTAAGTTTGACTCATTCTTGTCAAGTAAATCAAGATAAGAACTTTCCATTTGCCTACAAGTGTTGAGAATATCCCCTTGTTTAATTTTGACGAATTCGGCTTGATCCGCGGCCAATCTTTTGATCTCATTAGTGAGGGAACACTCTTCCACAGGAGGTATAGATTCTCCTTTGTAAAGAGATTTCATACAGCAAGTGGAGAAGGCTGATACGCACCTGAAAGAATAGGATTCAGCGTTTGGAATGTCGGCAACATCTTGAACGACGGAGAACATAAGCGTGTCGTGGATGACGATGAGTCTTCTTGTGGTGGTAGAGAGTTGTCGGAGAAGGGTGCCAACTGGGTGGCGAAGATGCATAGTGGCGTCGAAAGATGGTTGGAGATGTGCAGGGAACTTTGTTGTTGAATTGGGGTTTGGTAATGGGGATAGGAAATGAGGGATGGGTAAATCATGGAAGTGGATTTTGGATAATAAATCTGATGATTTGTCTTCTCCTCCGGTTAACCGGTGCTTGACTTGACGGTTGTGTTTGGAAGAGGCGGCATAATGAACTTCGATTTGGTAAGAGGAGATGAGGAAAGAGAGTTGTAAGGCCTGGTTAAGGTGACTCTGAGCTGTAAATGGAACCATGACCATGATAATTGGAGATGGGATGGAGGAGGTGGTATCTTCATGATGATGGGCAGCCATTGTTGAATGCTTGAGGAAAGAAAATATGCAAGCTCTCTAGCTTATTTGATAAAATCAAAACAAAGTAAAGAAAAATTGTTCAAACAAATTTTATTTAAATAAATGATTTTGGAGAGGGAACTTGAGTAAGGAATGAATATTAAAGTGTAGTTCTCATAGGAGTTGTTACATTGGTATCAGAGTCGGCACTGCGTTGAACCGTTTGTGCCCGGGTTGTGAGGGGAGTTGCTCGGAACCTTGACGGTTGTCGGGGATTCAACCTGTGAACGTCGGGTGGCTAAGCGCGGGAACTTTGGGAGATTGTCGGGACGTTGCCCGGGTGACGTTGCCCGGGTGGACGGGCGATTAAACATGAAGATTGTAGTGATTCTAAATATTAAGGAATGGGATTTTAATCCCACATTGAATTATGGAATTCCTATATATGATTTAATAGTTTTGATTAACTTCTCTCTTTTTTTCACATTTTTTTCATTTTCTAAACCAATAGATTGATGTTCTCTCCAATTTCTATCCTTATCTCTCCTTATTTAAAAATTCATTAAATCAAAAAGTATATTTTTTTCCATTCACATTATAATATATTTAAATAGATTCATATAATCTAATCAAATCTCTTAAAAAAATTATTTTAATAATTATAAAAGTGAGTAATTGTAACGAAACTGGTATTTGATTGGAGAAGATTTTGGTCTTTAGTTTGAAAGTCTGCAATAATTTGCACTTTCTTGATTTTTTCAAATTGAGAGATTTTTTATGTCAATCTCCATTATCGATGACATAAACAAAATCTAGTGGAACCTTGATGACATAAACAAAATCTAGTGGAACCTTAACAGCTAATATTTTATTCATACGAGTTCACATGTAAGTTGGATCATAGAACAATATTGCACTTGATTTTGATTGTGTTATAAAATTATTTCTTACTTTTCCAAAAGACCTGATTTCCTCCCACAAAAAAAATATTGCCATAATTCATTATCAATGTATAAGTGAAACAGTCGAATCAGCATCACAGAAACATTTTATCTCTTGGAAAATGACAAGAGCACTCACGTTTAACTATTTATTAATGCGTTCCCACCTGCATGCCTAACCGCTAGGGCCCATCCTAATATAGTCCTTCGTTATGTATGTATCTTTCTCATTTTCCGCTATCTTTGCTTGTCTAGAAAGAGGCGTGTTCTAGCTAGATATGGGTAAGGACTAAGGAGACATGGAATATATACGGTGAGCTACAACAATGGTTAAAGAACCTAACATAACTAGGTTAAGAGATAATTGAGCATGCCATGACTTTGTTAGGTCATATAGATCTTTATGACCATGGCCAGTAAATGGACCTTTTTGACATATACTTTTCTTTTATTGAAAACTTACAAGTTGCCATCTGACTGTAAGAGCACAATTTTTTTTTTTATATTTATTATTCTATTCCTGTTTAACTCTCCTTTTCGTATGTGATTATGATTGTCTGCCTTATTGTAAGTGATAATCAAAATAATAATATTTAATCTCTTCTACCCAACACAGGTTAAATGAAAATCATCAATCAAATGTTTCATATTTATTTATTTATACACATCACTAAGAAATATTTCAGTATTTATATTAAGTCATTTAGGATATTATTTTTTATTTTAATTCTTAATAGTAATTTAATAAATAAAAAATAATTATAAAATTCATAAGTTAATTATTATAATAGAAGAATTTTGCATTAAATAAGTTTTTATTGGTTTTCGTGGTTACATTTTTATATTCCATTTGTTTTATTTTTGTTATTATAAATGGAAACTTTGTTTTGAAAAAGTTTTAGAAATTTTAACATTTATTTGTGTTTAAATTAATTATTTAAAAGATTTATAATTTTTTTATATTTTAAAATTATTTATGACAATAATTAATTTTTATGATTAATTTAAACCTCTTTTAAATTTAAAATAATTAAATCACAATTGATTGAAAAATATTTATATTTTAATTTAAAATTAATAAAGTATTTTGTTAGGTATATAAACGCATATTTGTATATTTGATAAAAATAAAATTATTTTAAATTTTATATTAAAAAAAGAGTAATAATAATAATTTCGCACCCTATTTCGACTTTCTTTTGTTTGTCTTTTTCTTGAGTTTTAAAGGCACAACTTTTTTTTCTCCCAAGAATTAAGCCTTTAATTGAATTCACAAGGCAAAACAATTGATTAGGTCAATAGTAGATAAAAGCTGAATTCCATTTTCTGTTTTTTTTTTTCAAAACGTTATTTTTAAAATAATTATTTATTTTGTTTTTATCTAATATTTTAATTAAAATTTATATAATTAATTTAAAATTAATTAATATAATAATTGTTTCAAATAATTATTTATTTTGACCTTTATTTTAATTATTTTAAATATATAATTACAAAATTTATTTAAAAATAATTATTTAAATTTCATATATTAGAGGGATATTAGTGTTTACAGTTATGTTTAAATATATATTTTTTTAATTAATGATTTTTGTAGTTAGTTAAATTTGAGTTTCATTATTATTTACTTATTGTTATTAGAGTTGGTTTGATATGGGTTTATTTTTTAAAAAAAAATTAATATTATTTTTTTATAAAATAATTCTCTATCTTATTATTATAATTAATTTAACTATCAAATTACTTATTTTAATAATTAAAATACATTAATTTTGTTTTATTAAATTTTAAATAAAACATTTTAATAATTAAATTAATTAAAAAATTAAATATATATATCATCAAATAAATAATTGACCAAGATCAAACAGGCTATAGAAGTCTCTCGAGTCCAAATGGTTGGTCAAACATTTATATGCATAGAAAAAGTTATGACAACCATAAATTATGATTCATATTGATTCAAATTGTATAAATCATTTATTTATATTTCAAAATAAATAACTAATTTGTAAATTTATATTTTATTATTATACTAAATTTATATACATTCTATCTATTTAAATCCATATATGTCTTCTATAATTTTGTTGAAGTAAACAAGTAATTTACAATCAAAGTTAACCCCCTTTTAATTAAATCGTTTTTTAAGTTAGAATTCAATTCACGAATTTATTGGTTACTCTACAAATTTGAATACGGTAATAAGTTAGCATCTATATTACTTTTACACGGACACGAAAAAAGATCATCAACACAATCGGAGTGTACAAGTATTAATTCGACTGTACAAATTTGAGACAAAAAAACCAATTCGACTAAATAGGATACCGAACCAAACAAAACGCAACATCAACACAAATTTGAGTGATAAAAATAAAAATAAGGCACATTCCGATGTTATAAAAACCATGGGAGGGAAACCTAAGAAATTTTGACTTATCAATTTCTCTTAAATTTATCTTTCTAAATAAGAGAAAACAATGTTCTTATCTATATATATTCAGGTCGAGAGTTGACTCATATCCATAAACTTGAAATCGTTAAAAATAAAATTAAAAATGTTATATGTATGTTTCGAACTTACAACATAACAAAACAAATACAACCAAAGTGTGAAGTCACAAAATTAGAGGTCGATTGAAATTGGTGGTTTATTTTCCTAGGGATAAAAGACGTTTGAAAGTGTGATTGAGATACAGTTTGTTAAGGGATAAGATGTTGGTAACAAATAATCGTGAGGTCACAATATTAGAGATCGATTGAGACTGATATGTAGTTTCCTGAAGGATAAGAGGCGTGTAAAATTGTGATTGAGATTGGTGGTCGGTTTACCGAAGGATAAGAGGCGTCTGAAAATATGATAAAGAAACATATGTAAAAAATGTAAGTTACAAAATGTCGACTAATTAACTAATTGGTAATAAATAATAAATACAAAATATGTATACATACAAAAAATTATAAAATTATTTCAATATTATCAAATGGTCTAACGGTTAAGGTGTTCATATTTTATGTATAAGATTAGAGTTTGAATCCTAAAAATTATAAATTTAAAAGTGAGTATTATAAATATTTGAGAGATTGATGTAAAAGAATTCATTCTTAAGTATAATATATATGGTGGCACAATATTTAAACAATGGATAAGAGGTATGTAAAAGTGTGAGTTCGGAATTATTGATTGGTTTGACGAGCATTTGAAAGTGTGAGGTCATGAGATGGAGGTCGGGTGATGGATAGTTTGTCAGCCGAGAGGATAAAGAAGCATATGAAAATATGAAAAAATGTGAGTCACAAGATGATGATCAATTAGGAGGTTAGTGGTTGGTTTGACGATGTATAAGAGGTGTGTGATCAATTGGTAGATTTATTGAAGTGGGGATAAAAGAAGTCATTTAAGATTGTTAGGTGGTTTACCGATGGGGTAAAGAGGCATATAAGGGGATAAAGAGACACGTGAAAAAGTACGAGTCATAAGATGATGGTCAATTGAGGATTAGTGGTTGGTTTGACGAGGGATAAAAGGTGTGTGATCAATTAGAATTGGTTGTTGATTTGTTGAAGTGGGGGTAAAAGAGGTCGACTAAGATTGGTAGGTGGTTTACCGATGATATAAAGAGGCATATGAAAAAATGTGAGTCATAAGGAGGTCGACTAAGATTTGGTGGGTAGTTTGTCGAGGGGGTAAGAGGTGTGTGAGGTCACGAGATGAAATGAATTGGGATTTGGTGGATGGTTTGCCAAAGTGATGGTAAATATAAGAGGTATTCTTAACAAATTATATATTAGTGGTTAAAAATATATGAATGAGATGTTAATTGACCGAAGTGATCGATTGAGGGATGGTTGTTGATTTGTTGAAATGTGGATAAAAAAAGTTGCGATGAGATAAATATGATGAGATGCGAGGTGAGGATTTGTTGTTGATTTGTCAGGATAAGAAGTCGATAATAAAAGGAGATATCAACGGTTAAAAATATATAAATAAGATGTTGATTGACCGAAGTATAAACGTTTGTGTGGTCACGAGATTATAAGTCGAAATTAGGATTGGTGAGTGGTTTCCCAAGGGGGATAAAGAGGCATATAAAAAGGTATGAACCACAAGATTAGAGGTCGATTAGGGAGATTGTTGTTTGATTTGACATGGGATAAAGAGGTATGTGAAAGTGTGTGTAATGAGATGAGATATCGATTAAGATTTGGTGGTTTTGGTTTGCTGGAAGTGGGGAATAATTTAAGGGGTTTGTAACAAATGAGATATTAGTGGTTAAAAATATATGAATGAGATGTTGATTGACCGAAATATAAAAGTGTGTGAGGTAACGAGATTAGAGGTCAGTTGTAATTGGTGAGTTATTTATCGAGGAGACAAAGAGATATATATAAAAGTGTGAATCAAAAGATAAGAGGCCGATTGAGAGATTGATGTTGGTTTGATAAGGATAAGAGGTGTGTGAAAGTGTGTGAAGTCACGAGATGATATTTCAATTGAGATTTGGTAGTTGGTTTACTGAAGTGGGGGTAAAAAAATAGGTCGCGGTAATATAAAAGAGGATGGTAATAAATGAGATATTAGTGGTTCAAATATATGAATGAAATGTTGATTATTCGAATTGTAAAAGTGTGTGAGATCACGAGATTAAAAGTTGATTGGGATTTGTGTGTGATTTTCTGAATGGATAAAGATGAATATGAAAAAGTGTGAGTCACAAGATAAGAAGTCCATTGGTGATAAAAGAGGTCGCGGTAAGGATAAAAATAATGAGATGAGATGTGAGATTTGTGAGGATAATAGACGGATAATAAAGGAGATATCGGTGGTTAAAAATAATATGAATGAAATTTTGATTGACCGAAATGTGAAAATGTGTTAGCTCAAAATACTAAAGATCGATTGAGATTGGTAGTTGATTTATCGAGTACGATAAGAGACATATGAAAATGTGAGGTCATGATATGAGAGGTCAATTGAGATTGGTGATTGATTTGACAAGAGATAATATGTGTGTGAAAGTGTGTGAGATCGCAATATGATATGTGAATTGTTTGATTGGTGGTTGGTTTGTCAAAATTGTGATAAAAAATATTGTGGTAATGGATAAGAGATTGGTAATAATGTAAAACATATCTAACATTACTTTAGATAAGAGTAAAATGTATGACACAACTTTAAGTAAAATATCTAAATTGATCTATAGTAACTAACTTGATAAATTGTGTAATTGATTTGATTCTTATTAGAAATTTATATTTTTTTAAATGTTTTTTAAACTCATAAATTTAATTTTTTTTTTTAACTTTAGATATTTATTAAATTTTAAAATATATGTTAACATTAAATTTTGAAATAAACATAATTTTTACAAATTAAAACTAATTTTAAATTAATTAAATTTAAATAATATTAATTTTATTTAAAATATTTATAAATAAATAATATTTTATTTATATTTTTACAGTACAATTTCATCTCTCTCATTTTTTTATTAGTCTTAGGAATGGTTTGATTTGAGTTTATTAAAAAAATTTAGTTTTTTTTATTGGTCCTATAATTTTTTTATAAATTATTATAATTTATTAGGTTTAAATTGTCTATAAAATTTTTATTATTTAATATAAAAATAATTTTATAATTTAAATAACATTTATGACTAAATATTTTTTATCTTAATTTTAAATTGTTTATTATTTTATAATTTCAAACAATTAATATACTCAATATTAGATATATTTATTTTAAAAAGTTGTGTGTATCTTAATGATAATAATAATCATATATTTTTTTTTAAATAATACATGTCAATGTGACAATGAAAATGGATCGTTTTATTTAATTGAGTTAGTTAGAAAAAAATATTATTATAAATTGTATATTAAATAATATTAACAAATATATATTTAAAAAGTTTAATTAAAATATAAGAATATATATTTAAATTAAAAATATGTTTTTAAAATTACAAGTATCTACACTATTAATGATAACTCAAATATATTCATTTGATTTCTCAACAAACCAAAATAAAATCTTTATGACATAAAAAATAAATTTTGTGAGTTTTAAGTAATTTAATTGATAAACTTTCTTTATGTATTTAAAATTTAATAAAAATAAAGTATTTTAATATTTTAATTAATAAAATAATCAATTTAATAGTTAAAATTAATATAATAGTGTAAGAATGAATATTAATGAATAAGGTAAACAAAATGATTTTATTTATAAACTATGTATCATTCAAATTAGGACAGCAATAGAGACCGGTTATGTAGTAAATTGTCATTCTCTCATCTATCACTCTTCTATATATTATCATTTTTAATTAAACTAGCATAAACCCGTGCATTTGCAATGATATAAAAATCCAAAAAATATTATGTTAAAAATGTGACTTTATAATTTAATTCAATATTTTTTTTATTTAATTATTAAAAAATATGACAAAATTTAACTTTATCCAATCGTTTTATTTAAATTATTTTATTATTTTTTTTAAACCTACCCAAAATCATATAAATTAAAAACATTCATTATGTGAAAATAAAAATAATTTCAATAAAACAAATCTTCCTTGAATTTTGGATCAAATTATCAATAAAATATAAATTTATAATGGGTATAATATTACTTATTATTATATAATTATTTAAAAAAATAAAAAAATTAAAAAAATCATCTAACTAATTCATTTAAGTTTTTATATTTTTTATATCTATAAAGATTTTGATTATTTAATAATTAAATTTGAAAGTGCATTCTTAAACATTCAATTACACATTTAGGTATCACCAAGGTTTGTGTTACTCAAACCGACATTCTTTTCATGGACGAACTCTTAGGTTTTATCATCAATGTTTGCATTACTCAAGTCAACATTTTCTCCATAAACGAACCCTTAAATTTTTTTCATCAATGTTTGTGTTACTCAAGTCAACATTCTCACTTCCGTTTCAATAAACAAGGTTTGCGCAATCACATATAATAATTATTCGAAAGTGCATTCATAAACATTCGATTACACTTTTAGGCATAAACTCTTAGGTATCACCAAGGTTTGTGTTACTCAAGTCGACATTCCCTTCATGAATGAACCCTTAGGTTTTATCACCAATGTTTAATTACTCAAGGCAACATTTCCTTCATAAATGAACCCTTAGATTTTTTTCACCAATGATTGCGTTACTCAAGCCAACATTCTCACTTCCGTTTTAACTATCAAGGTTCGCGCAATCACATATAATAATTACTTCTTTTGTAGGGATTCGAACCCTAGTCACCTGTATAAAATATTAACATTTTAACTGCTAAACCACTTATGATTTGTTGAAGTAATTTTATAATTTTGTGTATGTATATATATTTTGACCACTTTTAATTGATATCGGTCAATTATTCATCGGCAAAGCACATCCCAATTACGCTTTAAAAATTAAGCATCGTTATATATATATATATATATATATATATATATATATATATATATATATATATATATATATATATATATATATATATATATATATATATATATATATATATATATATATATATATATATATATATATATTAGTTAAAAAGTTGAACCTATATTGTTAAATTGCCCCGCGTTCACCGCGTTCATCTAATTTGAAATATTAATAACCTAGTTCGTTAAGGGTTGTACTTATTTTATTATGTTGCAAGTTTGAAACATACATATAACATTTTTAATCGTTTTAAGTTTATGGGCGGATCAACCCACAATCCGACCCAAGTATTCATTTACTTTTACATATATATCAAAATTAACCACAACTCTCGACTCGCCAATCCGGACACTTTAAAAATTAAGTGATTGGGTTAGTTGTGTTCGGTTCGACCCTAGTAATGACAAGCCAATGATCATTTCTTCGTCTTGGGACAAGACTATTAAGATATGGAACTTAAGTAATTGCAAGCTTAATGATACGTTGAAAGGTCATAATGGATATATTAACACTATTGCAGTGTCGCCTGATGTTTCTCTTTGTGCTAGTGGTGGTAAAGACGGTGTAATTCTACTTTGGGATTTGGCTGAGGGGAAGAAACTTTACTCGCTTGATGCTGGTTCGATTGTTTATTCTCTATGTTTTAGTCCGAATAGGTATTGGCTTTGTGCTTCTACGGAATCTAGTATTAAGATATGGGA
Organism: Impatiens glandulifera; assembly: GCF_907164915.1. NCBI lineage: Eukaryota > Viridiplantae > Streptophyta > Magnoliopsida > Ericales > Balsaminaceae > Impatiens > Impatiens glandulifera. The sequence goes on along the minus strand of NC_061867.1, from coordinate 15,854,506 downwards.
TTTGGAGAGCAAGAATATTGTTGTTGATTTGAAGATTGATCTTAAATCTGAGAGTGATATGGGTGTTGATGGTTCTATTCAACCAGCTTGCGCAAAAACTAAGGTAACTTTTGCTTAGAATTGATTGTCTTTTGCTTGATTTAATATGGGTAATCAATCTTTTGTAGGTAATATATTGTACTTGCTTGAATTGGAGTGCGGATGGAAGTACTCTTTTCGATGGATACACAGATGGGGTAATCAGAGTTTATGAAATTGGTCGTTACTAAACTAACTATTCCAATTTTGCATTGTTTTTGCTAGAGTAGCATTTTGACTATGTTTTAAGCTTCTACATGATGATGTCTTAGATAATTCTAATTAGATTTGTCCATGACTCTTGTACTTAAATGAGGGTTCTTATGCAACCATTTATGAATAAAAATTTGTGTTTTCTAATGCTTATAATCATTTGTTATATTTTGCTCAACAAATTAGGATACTATTAAGTGTTGTCCTGAATTTTTAGCAATGATTTTTTTCTATCTAGTTGGAGTTGCTAAGATGCATTTGCAGTTCAACTATTAAGATGCATTTATTTTGAAAGTAAATATATAGATTATTGTTTGGTGATTTTGATCATATTGATACATTTGGGTTCTCATCTTTAAGATTCATGTATACAAGCTCATCCTACTTTTCATTTGTAACACAAATGTTTGGTTTTATCTACTTGTATTGCTTCCAACTTGAATTCTCATGTATTTGGTCATCATCTTTAAGATATATAATACGATTACATAGGTAGGCATGGTATTTTAGCCCAACGGGTCGGGTACCCAAAGAAATCAATCAGTTCAGATAATTTGTTTGTTTTTTTGGTTCCGGATAATTTTGGCTCGAAACCAATCCATTCGGGTCCGGTTTCGAATACCCTAATAAAAATAATTGAAAATAATTTTTTTTGGGTTTTTCAGTTCGTGGTATAACATTTCCATTTCTACATGTTGTAGCTATTAAAAAATTAAAAAATTATTTATTTGTATATTATAATAACTTTTTTCCTTTTTACATCTATTTATCCTCAAAATTACTCATTTATCTTTACCACCTTTTGTATATTTATTTTATTTATTTTACTTTTCTATTTAAATTAATTTTACTTATTTAATTTAATTAATTATATTTTTCTTATTCATTAAATTTAATTAATTGTTTATTTTCTAATTTTTTTTTACTTTATTTATTTAATATTCTTTATATCGGTTAAGAATATTTATTTATTTTGGTGTATTTGTTTTTTTCTATTATTACATATATTTTTTTTCTAAACATGGCCAAAATATTTAATATTAAAAAATTTAAAGAATATTAAATAAATAAAGTAGAAAAAAATGTATTAAAAATGAATTAATTAATTATATTTAATAATAAGAAAAACTTAATAATTAAATAAAATAAGTAATTAATTAAAAGGAATACAATAAAAAGATAAATTAAAAGATAAATTAAGAGGGAGAAGAGGTGGGATCTAATGCTATTTCGTTTTTATGGGGCGGGAAAAGGCAGAAATGATTAAGAGAGTTAATTTAGAAAAAATAATAAAATTTATCTCTCTTTTCTCGCTATTTTATCTTTTTCTAACCACTCTCCTAAATTTCCTCACATATCTCTTCTTTTATATAATATAGAAATGTTTGTTTTGTTTTATTTTATTTAATATAATATTTATAATTGTTTTTAATAAATAAATTTTAAAACTTAAAACACATTAATTATTTTATTTAATAATCTAATATTAAAAAATATTAAAAAAAAATCTTTCAAATTATGTTTAAAACATATGTAAAAACTAAAAATATATTAACGGGTTAAAATTAGTTAAATAAGTAAAAAATTGGATCCGGTTCGGGTCTGGGTACCCATCAGTTTCGAACCGATATTTGGGTAATTTAAATAGCTGTTTTTTTCGAGGCAAATTTAGATCTGGTTCGGGTCCCCCAAAACCTGAAAATTTGTCATGCATATTCATAAGTATTGAGCTCTCCCACCTTATTAACTAGCTTTTAAGGTGTGGTTCTCTTAGGAGTTGTTACATTAGTATTAGAGCGGGCCTCTACGTTGAACCATTTGTGCCGGGTTATGCGGGGAGTTGTCTGAAACCTTGGCGGTTGTCAGGGACTCAGCCTATGAACGTTGGGTGACTAATCGCGAAGAGGTTAGCGCGGGATTTCTGGGAGATTGTCGGGACCTTGCCCGCGTTGACGTTAGGAAGTTAAACGTGGAGGATTGTAACGATTCTAAATGTTAAGAAAAGAGACTTGAATCCCACATTAGAATTATGAAGTTCTCTTGGGCTCTCCCAACCTTATCAGCTAACTTTTAAGGTGTGATTCTCCTAAGAGACACGCAAAGAAAACTAAAGCCTTATTCGAATTGAGGTTATTTAAAAAATCTAGAGTGAAAAGAAAAATAATGATTGTTAATAATTTTGAGAAAATAATAATTATTTTTGATAAAAAAAAACTTAAATAAAATAAAGAATATATAAAGAATCACGGATTCAATTTCATCGGAAAGCGTTTTAAGTTTAAGCGGGGTCATGGCTATGGGGTGTCATGCTATCTCTTCTTTATTCTAATATATATATATATATATATATATATAATGCTTAATTTTTAAAGTGTCCGGGGATTGTCGGGTCAAGAGCTGTAATTAATTTGGATATATATGTGAGAGTAAATAGATACTTGGATCGAATTGTAGGTTGACCCGCCCATAAACTTAAAACGGTTAAAAATAAAATTAAAATGTTATAGGTATGGTTTGAACTTGCAACCTAACAAAATAAGTACAACCATTTAACCAACTAAGTTAATAACACTTTATATTTTAAATTCAATACCAAATTTGGTGAATGCGAGACATTTTAACAATTTTAGTTAATTTTGTTTGAGTTATTTACAAAACGCAAACCAGGACTAATGGATTGGAAATATGGAATCAAACGGGGAATATATGAATAACAGTGCAGTCTGCAGAATATCGTACCTGATTAGGAGGTCCAGTAAATGGTCGAGCAAATCCATGGAGAGTTTTGTATTCGCAAAGAAGTCTCAGGTTTAAAAATCTAATAAATGGCTTTTGATTTGGATTTGGTAGGGCACCTCCTTAAACCTAAGCCAATTAGGTCATAAATATCCAACTTACTTTGCAGCCAATTGTCCAAGGAAGGCTGGTCACATTTCAAAACAACTGAAGTATTTCAACACTTGTTGAAAACAAGTTATCAAAATTGAAGAGTCTAAGAATGATTATAAACACATAACAGAATCCTACAAGTACATTTTGAAATTAAATATCATACCTTAAGTTTAATCCATTGAAGAAAATGACAATCATCTTTGAAACCACCTCTGCCTTCCTGACTCACATTTAAATGTCCATTCCCATAACAATAAAAATATTCACTACTAGGCATATTTGATTACGTCCAGATGAAAAACTGCTAATAAATTTTGAATATGTTCGACTAAATTCAGTGTTTCCAAACACGATCCCATCTGGATAAATCTGACATAAAAATGTTTTCAAATGAAAGATACCGGCATGTCTATCAATAGACTAATAACATATTACAACTCTCAATACTGATGACCTAGATTGTGCATTCTCTCAAGGCAATATATTACTCCTTTTCTTGCCTTAGTTTTTGCTAATGAAGAAAGAAGGTATTCAGCATGTAGAGATCTAAATATGTTGAACATAATTACATATGTTACCATTTCTAACCCCATAGAAAAATTTAAAAAGTACAAGGGGAGGGATATGAAAGGGAGAGGTAGTACATGTAAACCCTGTTTGGCTCTTTACGTGGGTAACCGACGAACCCATCATTGGTTGTCTAAAACAAAAAGAATTATGCTGGGGCCTTCCGCATATTGTGAGTGTGGTATGAAGAAGCATAAGATGATCAATAGTTAAGGGTTGCCATTTGTTGTATTAAACCATCCAACGCTCTAATGTTTTCTGAATCGGGTTCTTCCTGCAATTAACATAAAAAATTATGTCATTTGCAAGCAAGTAAGTATATACAAATCCTCTATACCATTTATCTATATAGTGATAATACGTGATAAGGAGTAAGACAAACAAAAAACCTCAAAGCCAATAATTTTGAATAAAAAATGCTCAAATCACCTAATTAACATTAAATTGACTCAATAAAACTACACACTTGGTCTACACCATTTCTACATGACTATATTTACTTAAACTCTGTTATTGGTCCAATCTTAAGTAAAAAGGAAGAATAATACAAAAAGAAGGCTAAGATGGATGTGAATAGTGCAGTATTTTTTTTTAAATCTTTCTACTACAGAATTCAGATGGAGTTAAGAAGGGAATGAATGTACTTACGGGGTTAGTGAAGCGAGTGAGAATTAGAGAATCAAGAATTACACATGTCAACTCTGATCCCGGTTGTTTTTTGGTGGATCATATGGTGTGAAATAAACAGACAAACATTCGAAGAAAAAGCTCTAAACAATTATAGAATTAAAGGAATGTTCTTCACCTCTTTCTCGCCTCTTTAAATGGGAGGAGCGTTTCAGGTTAGGTCTTTTAATATTGTCAATGAGATGAAGAATAGTTATTTCCTTTTCGTGACAATTTTCTCATTTTGAAAAACAATAACACAGCTTTGAACTAAAGAAAAGAAAAAGCTTTGGCATGGCAAATCTTTTCAATGAATGAGTGATTTGAGCTAAGCAAACAAGTTCAAAGGGTGAACTGCTGTCAATGTAATATTCAGCAGGTGTTTTCTGCGTTTTCTTTTTAGTTTAGGAAGCTAGCATGACTCTCCAATCTCCACTTCGAAATCTTAGGCACCGACTCTTGCCACTTGAGCTACAGTAGTGAGAGACTTTAGTAAAAGTTGGATGTACTTTTAAGCTGTATTTTATTGGGGGGAAAAGTTAACTTGAAGCTTCAGAGGTTGCTGACTCCAAAAATTACAAGATATGTCAATAGTCTAAATATTCTAAGATGTTTAACAATTTTTCCTATTTAAAAGTAGTTTTGCGCCTTGCAACATATGTGAGAATTACATGTCAAATAAGAACCAAAATTAGACAAACTCTAAAGTTCAACTCTAAATGGGCTCTAGTTCAATAATCGTATATAGGCAGTTACAGTCCAACTTCCTATGTTTCACACTAGCATGCTGCAAAATGTGTAACAAGTATAATAAAAAAGAGAAGATGAGACCAAGAGGAGAATAAAGTGACTTAGATCGAATATAAGATACTACACTCCGATCATGCCTCTCATTTGGGATCTTATCATCCTATATAGACCTCACGTAACAAACTGCCATGTCACTAGCAATTAACAATATATTTGGTAGGATTGCTCCCCTACCCCTAATCGCAGGTCTTCCAATGTACACCTCTGGTTACTCATGACAAATCTAACTTAACAAATGCACATTTTTGTTTAAAAAATCCCAAATCTACATAAGATGGCGATTATGCATTGTAAGAATTTTCCAGTATCTGAACCTTTGACTAATTTGAAATGTATGAATTTACAGATGCATAGGATGGCCCATATCTGTGTGCCCCCTCCCCCCCTCAACAAAAGAAAAAATAGTTCATTTATTCATTAATGTCCAAAGATGAGCCATAACTGACATTGAACATGGAGTAATGAGGGAGATGAAATACCTCGAGATCATTATTTGATTGAACACCAATACACTTGGAAGCACTAATACTTGCACTCTTCATAAGGCTGCGATTACTGTAATTTGCCTGGTTTTGTCCACTGGGGGAAACTACATCTCCAATTTCAGGACTCTGAATAGTTGAAGCTACAAAAGCAGCAGTTCTGCCCTCTAGATCATTACTGTCTGGAGCATTTTCATCTTTTGGTGCACATACCCTCTCCCTGGAAACAGTGAGGCCATTTTATCTTTCGGTAAAAAGGGATACTCGTGTAGAAGTTATTGTTAAGGATCTAGTTCATTTGTTTTGGTGGGGGGCAGTTTGTGAACAATAGGGGTAAAAAATTATTACTTTTTCACATGGTAATTACTAAAACCTTCTAAAAAAAAGTAATAAATTGTTTGAACCATATTTCTCACAGCAGAATTAGCCTCTCTAACAAATACTAATAATGTTTTTCAAGTTAAATGAGAACAGTTGAGCAATAAATACTCAATTTTGCTTGCAATAAAATGCACAAAAAGAATGATAATACTGTAATTACTAAAACCTTCTATAAATTGTTTGAACCATATTTCTCACAGAAGAATTAGCCTATCTAACAAATACTAATAATGTAATTCAAGTTAAATGAGAACAATTGAGCAATAAATACACAATTTTGCTTGCAATAAAATGCACAAAAAGAATGATAATACTGTAAACTGTAAGGATGTGTTTGGTAAGAGGTACAAGTTGTATAACTGTATAAGTTAAAAAGACATTTTTGCCCTTCTATTTATATTGGTGATATAATTTTATTTATTTATATAGTTGTTATTTATTATTATTCTTTTAATTAAATTTGTTATCAGTATTTAATATTCTTAATTATTGTATTTAAATAATTAAAAATAAATTTTTATTTAATATATAAAATTTGATTGTAGTATATATTTTTACATTATTTTATTTATTAAATATATTTGATTATTATTAATTTAATGTGAAGGCATGACAAATACACATATTCTGATGATACTACCCATGTATACTTGGCAGTTTGCCAAAGAGGTGAAATAAAAAGTTGAAAATGTTATAGAACTTCAGTTTATATAAAATAGCAGCGACCTGAAATGGTAAGATAGAATATGCATAGATAAGATACATGTTTAGTCCTTGGGTGCAATTGTAGCAAATTTCCTTAAATATAACATTTGGATCAAAATGTAAGGTTTATAAGAATGCCAGAATGGTGTTGAATTCATAAAGGAATCAAATGAAGACACACTTGCATGGATACAGATGCTACGAAATTCCCACATTCAGTGAAGCAGACAAGCTCCAGACTACAATGTAGTGGATAACATTCAGAGCGGGCATGTCTACTGAAAAATATAACCATCTAATTTGAAGAGGAATAACACTTTACTCAACAAAGCTTTTTACCAATGTGCGTTCTATTACGCATTTATCTCCATTGGCCAAGTCTACACTTATTTCTTGTTAATCTTTTTCAAGATATCAACATTCAAAACAAGTTCCACTGAAGACAAGTTTGCTTGTGTGGTTATGCTAACTAAATAACCTATCACAAAGCAGATAACAATAAAACTAGGTAACTCGTCCTCATCATCATACCTTGGCAATGAAGCATGGTGTCTCAGGAGTGGACTACCCTTTTCACCTTTACTTTGATGCTCCTCAAGATGGGCAAATTGTCTTTTGAATCTATCAACACCACTACAATCGCAAAAAGGAATGAGAGTTAAAAATTTAACAATGAAAACAAGGAAATAACAATCCATTTTGTGGGCATAATAAATCTGTACACATAATAATCCAACAAAAGAAATTTTAATTTGAGCTTTTCAGCATCATTTTTTTTGTGGTGGGAACCAAGTAAGGGAAAGTGTCATAATGCTTACATATCTACGAAGTGGAAAGAAGTCAAGTAATGTGATAGTTTAGGCTAAATCATAGCATTTGGAAACACTTAATACTAGAGTTCTGGTCAGTGTTCTTTTATGTTACTGATCCTATGGACATTGATGTATGAATTCTATCATAACTTCTGTTCCTTAGCTTATTTTCAAGCAAGATTAATTTTATTTCAACTACATTTCTTTTTGTTATTTACAACTTCCTCTTTCTTGAACGTTTAGACCTCCCAACTACAAAAACAGCACAAGGCCATGAGTGAACTGAACAGGTTTCAACCTAGCACACATAATACTATAACGGTCAAACTTAAAATGACCTAATTTGGTTTCAAATCATTGAATATACCTTGGGTACATGAAGCTGGTCAAATCACCACCACGTAGATACTCATGTAGCATCTGAGGATGATATTCTAAAATCTGTGAACTCCAGAAAAATTGAGCTGAAGTGACTGAAACAGAAAAGAGCCTTCAGGAATTTAGAAGTACCAAAGGATTGCATCTCAAAGAGAGTACCTCTCTATAAATTAACTCCCTAACATCTTCCTTAGTTAATTTTCTCCTTTCAAATTCAAACTCAAGCTTTGAAATGGGTTGAGTAGATGGCTCACGATCAACATTTCCTAATCCCTGAAAATAAGGAAATGCTAATGCCTGCAAAAGACACGAAGTACTGAATTCTAGTTCTTTGAGTCAGTCGATCAATTCCTACAACATTATTAAGGCAGGAGTATGGTTGAACATTAAGAGTCTCACCTCCGCGGCTGTTGGTCTATCTTTAGGATCAAATGCAAGCATGCGTTCCAAAAGAAGAAGAGCTAATGGATCCACATTAGGAAACTTCAGAGAAAAAGGAACAGGTGCTTTTTTCCGCATGTTGCCTAGGTATCTTCTCGCCTTTTCGTTCCTAATCTGTCATTATCACAAAAATAGAAAAATAAATCCCTTATGAAGGAATGAAGTGGAGATAAAAGGAATAAACAAGCTGAATAATGTAGTAAATATAGCTCCTCTTTTTGAAAATGAATAATAAGGTATGAGAACAAAATATAGACCTTTCCGCTTCCAGATAGCATAATAAATAAAAAGCTGCTGTTAATCACGAAAAGATGAAGAACTATCAAAGAATAAAGGAATATATGAAAAGGAAGAAGAACCAACTTTAGAAATGGATTCAGTAGAAGGGGTGCCAAGGAAATCAGTCATGAGATCTAACTGATGCACTACATTCTTTCCAGGAAATAATGGCTTTCCCAAGAGCAGTTCTGCAAATATGCACCCAATGCTCCATATATCAATTGCTGGTGTATACTGCAAAAAAGTAAAAATGCAGGTCATTAACGTGTCTCTAATATAACGGATGTAGAAGTCACATACAGAAAGTTATAATACTTTTAAGTGTACAGACATTTATATGATAAAAAGGCAAAACAAATAGAAAAATGTGCTGAGGTAAATCCCATATATATTATTTAGAAAGCGATAGCAGACAAATGTTTCAACCAGGTAGGAATTATATTCAAGCAGACTACGATTCTCAGCTAAGAAAAAAAAGAGAAGAGAGAAAAAAAAAAATTACATACATTACAAAAGAAAAAATGGCAAGGCATTTCTAGCATGAAGAGGAGAATCAGCTTCTTTTAACATGAAAACTCCTCTTTGACAAGAAAGAAATAAGTATAAGAAACAATTCACTAGTTGGTCCACAATGATAAGATAGCCCCTTCTTGGATTGGACCTAATTTAGAGTTTCAATTCGTTACAATTAGACAATGGTGTCTCCAGCAGAATAAGGATTAAAGAAATGGATATATATGTTGAAAGGTCAAAATCCTGGGTTAGGAAAACACGGGACTGTTTAACTCACATGGAAACTTCATTCTAACAGGCAGCCCTCATCCAATGTTGAAAATGGAGCCAGGAACATAATGGAATAGGTTGAGTTGGAAATATAAGTTATGAATGATATACATGAGAGATATCATAACATAATACAATCATGATATGATTGAGGATAATCATATGTAATTGGATTTGAATAGGATGCAACCTTGTAATATCTTATTAGATGATATATATTATGTAAGAGAAATGATTGGGGGAGGGAATTTGAGAGAATGACGTGACACAATCTGATTCGTTGAAAAATAACAAATTTTCTCTCTCTTCTCTCTCCTCCCCTTATCACTCTTCATTATGTAAGACAACAAAATCAATAATACATCTTTTTTCTTTAGTTGGTTACACGGAATCATTTCAATAAAATATAATTTCCAGGTTTTTAATTTTAGATAAAGAGAATTCTTAACATACTTCATACAAAAGGGTCTCAGAATCCCATCTCCGACTATAGTAAAGAAATAAAGAAAATGTGCGGGAGACAAAGTGGATTTGAGATAGAGAAACCAGGACGGGGACAAGCTAGACAATAAGTTGTTTAATACAAAGTAATAAACTAAAAGACTAGAGAACGGTAAACAAGGTCTAACAATGGGCAATGAGACCATTACGACTAGCAAAATATAAATTAACTGGGTTAGAGTTGGAATATAAGATAGCTTGTTAGGAAGCAATTTTTGTTGGAGTTAGTTTTGATACGAGTGTAAAATCATAAGAAGAAGCAACATCAGTTGTGTTGGTTCCAAAAGCTAAATATCTTATAATATAATTATGACATAATTGATGATAATTACATGTGATTGATTTTATTAATATGCTATTACCATGTGGTATCCTATTAGATGGTCTCTGTAAAGACAACACAATCAATAATACATCGCTTTTTTTTTGTTTTTACAGGTTGGAAGTAAATCCCATTCTTATTACCTCAAAGTCTAATGAGGCAAAGTCAGCAATTGTGATGTGTGCACTAGACCCACCAGATAAATGCCTACAATGCAAAACAAAAAATCCTAACATTGCAGTCTACATTCTCTACTCAAAAGTCAAGAATAAATCAATGAGTATTAGGTATCATCGTAGTGGATAATTGTGGCTTTGTAATTGTTTGTATTAAATCCAATATCACTTGTATGAAATAATGTTGTTTGTCTCTAATTTGATTTATGTTAGAAACTACAGTCTGAAGTTATATATTATTCAAACATTTTCTTTCTTTAACAGATTTTTTGTCGAGTAAAAACTGATAAACCTAATTGAAAGAGGAAACTATCAATTAAATTGTTACTTTTACTTCACAAAATCTACAAACTTTAACATTTTATAAATACTTTTACTTCACAAAATCCATTATTACATATTTCTCAAACATAGCCTAGCTAACATTGTAAGCCACTCAAGCTGTCAATAAATTGCGTTAAAAAAATTAATGACAAACATGCAATTAAGACTGGAGTGCCAACCAGCTAGGAGTAAATAATGCTGACAGACATACACAAAAAAGATTTATAATTTAATACAAGCACATAATAATGCAGGATGAGACTCCAATAAATTGTGACAATAGATAATAGCAAACCAACCAACCTACCTTGGAGAAAAATGAGCCACAGAGTTCAGGGGCACGATACCATCTGGTTGCAACATAATCCTTTGAACATTGGAACAGATAGGAAACATGTACTTTAGTATTAAATAATAGTCAATGCGGTAGAAAAAGAGCGAATCAAATCAAAGATCTTAAATATCAAATTGCCATACAGTCCAGAAAATTGCTGAAGGGGAATCGTTGAATGACACACGAGCCAGCCCAAAATCACATATTTTCAACTTGCAGTCAGCATTAGCAAGAATATTCTTTGGCTTTAGATCTCGATGAAAAACATTAGCTGAAAAATCCAAAGTTCTAGCAATGATCACCAACAGCATGAAAAATGAAGTTTACCCATAAAATAAAAGAAAAAAGAAAAACGACTGACCTGAATGTATATATTTGAGACTTCGAAGAAGCTGGTATAAGAAAAATTGATAATGCTCTGGGGTAAGATCGTCGTTAGCCTTTATAACCTGATGGAGGTCAGACTCCATCAGCTCAAAAACAACATAAATGTCTCTAAATTCTCGTCGAGAAGGGGGGAGCATAGTATGCTTTATTTCTACAATATCAGGATGGCGGAGCAATCGAAGGAGCTTAATTTCTCTGAGAATCCTTGTGGCATCGGAAACATGCTCAAAAACGTCATTTATTTTCTTGATTGCCACCCTCTCTCCTGTATGTGTGTCAACTGCAGATGCTACAACACCGTAACTCCCTTTTCCGACAACTTCAAGAATTTGGTATCTATTTGCTTCACCATACTCTGTAAAAAATTCTTTGTCCAGTGCACTCTGGAGTTGGAAATTAAAAAATAGGTTAAGGGAGTATTAGGACTTATTGAGCTTAATGAGAGGGATTATTGTCCAAATTATAATACTAATAGCTCTATCTAACTCAATCCTCTCCAGATTATCTTTAAAGAAAATCTACAAGAAATAAGCTCCGGTCTGCCTGAAAAGGGAATACTTATGCCTCATTCACCATGAAGAAGCAGATTTGACAAGATTATGACAGTTTTTTCTCCAATATTGAAGCTTCCTAATCTATAAGAACGTATCTTCTTCGTGGAAAAGATGGCCAGAATATCAAAAGAGAATGTTACACACATCCAAAGCTGTGGATAATTTGTAAAAAAGCATATGAGTATGTATGACGCCCATTACAACCCTTTTCTATTGTTATGTTAAAGGCCAATGCAACAAAGAGGTAATAAGAATCGAAAATTGTGAAAATCAGATAAACCTATCCACGGGGAGCATGAAATACGCACACACATATATGATACAGGAAGAGAGAGAAAAATGACCTTCTTATGAAAATCCATGTAACTGGGAGGCGAATGAAAGCGACAGGGAACTTCGATTAGTTTCAAGCTCGAAAAATCAAAATCAGCAGCAACCCTAAGGTTTTCGTCTTTTGGACCAGAAGAAAACTGGGATGATTCGTCATTGAATTCAGTGATCACAGATGATTGACCGTCATTTCTGCAGAGCTTACTCTTACTGCTAAAAACTGAAGATCTCGATGATTGACGACGCTTAAACAGTCGACGAACTCCATCCACCAATGTCCAGCTCCCCATACAACGAACGATACACTCCCGACAACGCTAAACTATCTGCTCCAGTGGATTTACCGGTGCATTACAGCCAGTCGCTCTCATCATTGGCCGCTCTCATCCTATGATTCGCGATTTTATCTCTCTATCTATGGTTTCTTCTAGGTTTCTCTCTCTTTATGTTACAGTCCCCGTCAGGACGAGTAGAGAGATGAGAGAGACGCCTGACTGTAATAATATTCTTTTTTTTTTCTTTTTTTATCCAACAATGGTTCATTTTAACAATTTAATTTTCTAATCTCAATTTTTTCATGTAAAGAAAGTTACATTGCCTTATATTAGGCTCAATCAAGTTGGGAGTTAGAAATTGTACATCCCTAACTTGGAACACAAATCTTCAAAAGATAGTATTTGGTAACGCTTTTGTTAGTAGAATATCGGACAATTTGGAACCATGATGAAAGGTGAGAAAGTTCAACTAGCTCATTGTTTTGGAACCATGATAAAAGGTGAGAAAGTTCAACTAGCTCATTGTTGAATTTCTCAACGATGAAATGTTTATCGATCTCAATATGGTTTGTTCTATCATGGCGAACTGGAATTTTTGCGATACTGATGGCGTTAAGGTTATCACAATAAATATTAATTGCAGTATATTTTTTTAGAACGCTAGGTTTCGCTGCTTCTTTAGAGTGCGACTAATCCTTACGGGTTAAGCACATAGCCCGCAAACACACTTAACCATTTAACCAGACGTAGAACTTGTCGCATGACGGACTCAAACTTAGGATTTCAAGGAGGCCTGTGGGATATCCACATCTTGTTGCCGCTAGGCTAGAAGAGGTGATTTATAACGTCCCAAAGTCCTTCACATAACCCGTGTAAGAGTTTTCAATTCTGCTTCGGCACTACTTTGAGATACAACTGATTGTTTTTTTTTTTGCTTCTTCAAGTCACAGGATTACTACACACATAAGTGCAATAAGCCGAAGTGGATTTTCTATAAACTAACATATCCTTGTTTTCATTTTTAAGGAACATTAATCATTTACCAATAGTGCCTTTAATACATCTCAAAATTCGATAAATCGCATCCATATGATTTTGAGTAGGGTTATTCATAAAATGATTCACAACACTTACTAAGAAACTAATATCGAGATGAGTGTGTGATAGATAGATGAGACGACCTATTAGTCTCTAATATCTTCATTTATTAACTAAGACCCAATTTTGTTGTAAGGGTCCATAGGAGTGTCATAGGTTACAACCAAGCATTCTTGTTTTTGTCAATAAATCTAAAGAGTATTTTCTTTGAGGCATAAAAATACTTTTAGATGGTCAAACAATCTCCATGTCAAGAAAAAACTTAGAATGTCCAAGATCTTTAGTGTCGAATTTTCTCACTAATGTCTTTTTCAAGACTGAAAGTTTTGCCTCATCATCACTAAGTATAATATGATAAACATATACAATAAGAATTGATACCTTCTTTTTGTTTGAAATTTTGATGAACATAGTGTGATCGACTTGACTTTGAGAATATCCATAATTCATGATCTGACAAACTTATCAAACAAAGCTACGTTGTTGAGTCTGTACAATGATTTGTATAGTTTACAAACCTTGTTTTCAAGTGACTTTAATTTTCATGTATACTTCTTTTTCTAAATCTTTATTTAGAAAATCATTTTTAACATCAAGATGATACAACAACCAATCTTTATTTCTTCCAAAGTAAATAGGATTCTAATAGTATTTAGTTTAGCTACGGGAGTACTTGCCTCCTAATAGTCAATATTGTACGATTGAGAGAACCATTTTGCAACGAGGCGTACTTTAAACCGTTCAATTGTCTTGTTGGCATTATGTTTATCTTAAAATTCATTTACACCCAATCTCTTTCTTATTTGAAGGCAAGTCAAAATAGACTAAGACCATTTTTCTAAAGAGCTTGCAGTTAAACTGCCTCTTTCCAATGAGAATGTTAAAAAGCTTCATCGGGAACCTGTACATTATCATGATAGGTAAGAGAAGAAGATATTGAAGTGAAAATCTTTCGTAAGATAAAAAATTATCAATCAGGTGTTGAATACAAGATATGTGTCCTCTTGTCCAAGCAATAGATAAGTTAAGAATATCATCAACAACATAACTAGGATCAAGTGAAATGATAATACATTAGTGTTCTTGGAGTTGGATTCAGCCCCGACATTGACGATTGATGTGATGAATAGTGTGTTCGATCTTTAGATGACATCAATTTAGGAGTAAAAGTAGAGATAGAGGTGGAATTGGAAGAAGTAGAAGTGGTAATAGTAGTGGAAGATAGAGTATTATTGAATGGTTCTATAATGGGAGTGGAAGATTGTGGAAAATAATGATATTCATCTAAATTCTACCCCTAAATATCGGAAGCCAAAAAATAAGGTTGATTCTCAAAGAATGTAACATTCATTGTGGTGTATATTTTTTTAGTGGAAAGAAAATAACAACGATATCTCTTTTGGAAGGGTTCATAACTGATTAATTGGATTTGAGATCAAATTTGTTTCTATAGTTATGGATGTCAACAAGGAACATCCAAACACTTTAAAAGGAATGGTAAAAAAATGAGTTTAGTGTGTAAAAAAATGATATAAGATATTGGATTGAAGTTAGAAATTTGATTGTTTTGTAAGACATTCGATTGATAAGATAAGTCGTCGTAGAGATAGCATTCCCAAAAATATTTAGGCACATTAGACGAGAATAAAATAGATCGGGTAACCTCGATTAAATGACAGGTATTGCGTTCGGTAACCCTATTTTATTAATATGTGTCAACACATGAACTACGATTAACAATGTCTTTACTATAAAAAAAAATTGACCAAGAGTGTGATTGAAAAACTCTTTGACATTGTCCATTTTTATGACAAGTATTCCACATTGGAATTGTGTTTGAATTATTGTGTGAAATTGTTTAAAAGTTTTGTTGACTTCTGATTTTTCTTTCATTAGAAATAATCAAGTCAAACGAGTGTGATAATCTACAAACCAACGTTTATCGGTTAAAGTTTTATTCTCGATGGACCCCAAACATCAATGTAAAATAGTAAAAATAGTTTTGATGCAATGTACGATAATCAAGGAAAAAATGAACACGACAATGTTTTACAAATTGACATACTTCACATAGAAATGAACTAAACATCGCATTAAGGAATACTTTGGAAAGAGTTTTGCAAGATGCATAAAATTATAGTGACATAATATATAATATCATAACATGATTTTAGCATTGTGATAAAAAAAAATGACATTAAAATTAGTAGAAAGCAAACTAGAGAGCCACAAGACAAATTTCCGCATAGAACATAGTCCTAAACACAACTTAGCATTGTCAATCGTCGTTGTCAAATCTGTATCCTGAAACATACAATAATGAGGAAAAAAATTAGCATTGCACTTTAAATCTATAGATTATCTTTTAATATACAATACGTTGCAATTGAGATCTGGTACATATATAATCGTCTTAAGAAATAATTTATGATTAATATAAACTGAATCAAACCTATATATTTTAATTGGCATTCTAGTAGCGATTCTAATTCCGGGAATATTTTGGTATTGTCACACATCATATAATTAGAAGCACCTGAATGAATTATCTAATTTCCATATTTTTATTTAATTCACAATGCATACATCCTTTTTGTTATTGGCAAACATTTCCTTATCATTTTTATTTATATCAGTTTGTTCTTCACCTTTGGAACCAAACAGGGTTGAACTACTGCTAGTTAGTTCAAGTTGTGAACTGTTGTTTGTATTTTGGGTAGAAATAAACAGCCTCTAATTGGCTATACCAGTTGAGTGACTGGATGAACCGATTGTTATGGAGAAACCCAAAGACACAAATAGACGTTTCATTTCCTGCAGCTGCTCTTGAGAAAAAATGAAAGAGAGACTCTCCCCCAAGAGCTCTTGACAAACGCTACGAATCAAAACGATGGTCTGAGCAAAACTTTGAGTCTATGGGTTTTCCATGTAGGATCCAACATTAATCCTTTGTGTGACTAGTTTTATGGCAATATTCACATTTAAGTCGATTAAATTTCTCGTTAGATTTAGGGTTCCGACATAGCATGTCTGCAACGAGGCTTCATTTTGTGAGACAAGTGCATAATATTCTAATATTAGAGAAACGACCGGTGATTTAAGATTTATTTGAAGACGAAACTCTTCTTATCAAACTTCAAAAAACACTTTATCCAGACTCGGCGTGGGCTTCATCGCCATTATCCGACATCTAACCAGTTCAAATGCAGGTTTCAAATCGAAGAGATACTTTTAGATTCTTCTTCTATCGATATATTCAGTTTATAAAGTTCAACATCATTTGTACAATATCACTAGTTGTCTTTAAAAGAGTCAACTAGTTGTCAATGTTTATCAAAAGTACTAAAATACTCATCTACGTCCACTAAATCACTATTCTCGAGTTTGTGTATAATCAGTTCAGCTTAAAATAGGTTAGAGCTATTATCATCACATGAATATGACAGTTCAATTTTTTTTCTCGCTTTATAAAAAAATAAAAGTTCTAGTTAAATTGAAAAGACATTTCTTCTAGGCCTTTCTAATGGGGTTTTTTGAATCATATGATGCCTTGTTTCTTTTTCCACCACTTAGATTTGAATAAATGTTGTGTTTCATTTGGTACGTAGTCTAATTTAGTTAGATCGAATTTTTCTTCTCAGATTTTTATGATTTAAATAATACTTGCAACCGTTTGTGAGTCGTTTGCTGCTCATACCCACTAATTATGTTGGTGATCATTTCTCAAGTCCGTATTTGTCATTTCTTAGTAGCTAAAGAGACAAAATTATCTAATTTTGAGTTATTTTATATTTTCAATAATGAGTTATTTGATTTGATCTTTTATATGGAGACCCTTCTAAAGATATCCTCCCATGATTTGTACGAGTTTTTTACTATTTTGGTCATATATGTAAATGATCAATTATTATTTGGCAGATTTTTTTTGGCATTGCTTACCATCCATCGGCTAAGGAAAATTTCAACTACTGCTCAAAATGGTAAAGATTCCTCCAAAACTGTTTATTTGGTTAGTTAAGCTTGCTATATCTCAACACTTATCATTTAGTGACTCAAATGAGTTCATTCCTGAAGTGACCCTCAACAAATTGAATGATTGTTGAATCCTTTTGTTTGGAAACGTATATTTGATCACATACTTAATTGAAAAACTTATGAGCAAATAAACCACAAATAAAAATGGAAGTAAATTGACACAATGAACGCACAATATTTAACATAGAAAACCTCATCATATCAAGGAGTAAAACCATGAAACTTCACGTCCATATCAAGTTTCATTATAATTAGATGTCAGATATACAATCAATGTATAATAACCTATAGAGCAAAAAGATTAAAGAGCATAACCAAAAAGATATAAACATTTTGGTCCTAAACGAGTAAAATAAAACTTAAATTAGACAGAAACTTTAAGGCACAAAAAATCAAATTTCGAGATGTTCAAACCTTGGTCCATCCGTTGAAAATCTAGAGGAATCTCAATGAGTTACCAATATCCCGACAAAATTTCAACTAAATTGGATTTCGTTTGAATCTCTGATCGTGAGTTTGATGAACATTGTTAGACTATATACGAAAATATGCTATATGATTTTTCTCTGTCTTTCTTTTTTATTTTGACTTATTTTTCTTTCTCACTACTACTCTTTTAAATACTAGAGATATTGGGGTTATAACATAACTCTTTAAAATATTATATTATCCTTAATAAAATTAAAGTGAACTTGAACCACTTTTGGTCTTTTTTTCATTGGGAGCCTAAACAAAAAAATCCAACAAATCCCCCATTACAACTATGGGAAGAATGTTGTCAACTTGGCGGTTGTACAACATAATTTAAAATTGTTTTGTGGCAGTACCTTATTCATCATATCGACGTCATTATTGTTTGTATGCACATTCTCTAAAATCAATAATTTTGTATCTAATAAATCTCGTATCAAATGATATCTTACATCATTGTGTTTAGATCTAGAATGAAACATTGATTTTTTTTGCAAGATAGATAGAACTTTGACTATCACAGATAAGAACATACCTCTCTTACATAATATCAAGTTTAAATAGTAATACATTTTTGTAGTCTCGATTGCAGAGATGAGATACATTCTTTACATGATAATCATACATTTGAGTTTGTAGAATTACCACACATTTTTTTTAAAGAACAATTGGGTATAAAGACTGAAGCAAGATAATCATATTTTAACTCCACGACACAAAGCTTATTTGTCAAAGAGTTTAGTCAAAGAAAGGCTATTTGACTTTGATGAAAATTTTGACAACCAAACGAGCTTTGTGTCGTGGAGATGAAGTATGATAATTTAGCTTTAGTTTGTATACTCCACATATTTTTCAAAAAATAAATTATTTTTGTAATTTTACCAACTCAAATGTATGATTATCGTGTAGATATTGCATCTCATCTTTCATAGCATCAACACATTTATGTTTGAATTTATTATTCGTAATTTCCTTATATGACTCTAGCTCTCCCCCATAGGTTACTAACACATATTCATTAATAGAATATTTCGTAAAAGGTTGTCGATCTCTTGTCAATCTTTTAGTTGGAACGGTAGATATTTTCTCTTACTTGTTACTAATATGCTCCATTTGTTCATCATGTGAATTATCATGTTGCACTTGATTTCGGTTAAAGTAGGTGAATGAGATAATTGAATTGGATCTAAGTTTATACACTCACATTTTTCCTTCAACTCACTAGTTTTATCTTTATCAATGTTTTCAATAGTCTAGTCTTTATGGAAGATGACATCACGACTTTTGACAAGCTTCTTTGCAACTTGATCGTACAACTTGTAACCAAATTCATCTTGACCATATCCCAAGAAGATGCACTCTTGACTTTTCACATCCAACTTTTATCTTTCATTATTTGGAATATAAACAGAACACATGAATTCAAATACATAGAAGTGATCATAAGAAGTTTTTTTATGAGTCCATACCTTATTTTAGAACTTTACCGTCCAAAACTATTATAGGACTCAAATTAATAATATGTACCACTGTGAGTAATGTTTTACCCCAAAACTCTTAAGGTGACTTTGTTTTTGAAAACAAGGATCTAATCCTCTAAACAATTATTTTGTTCATCATTTCTACAAGACCATTCAACTAAAGAGTCTTTAGAGGTGTTTCATAACATATGATCCCTTGTTGATTGTAGTATGCATCAAAATGACCATAGTACTCACCACTATTATCATTACAAATGCACTTGATCTTTTTTCTAGTCTCTCTTTCAACAACCACTATAATCATTACAAATGCACTTGATCTTTTTTCTAGTCTCTCTTTCAACAAGAGTGAATTCTTTGAACTTGTCTAAAACCTCATCTTTAGACTTTAAAACATATATCCAAAGCTTTCTAGAATAATTATCAATAAACGTTATCAAATAAAGAACATTAATAATAGTTTGTACACCACAAATATCTAAATGCACCAGCTCTAAGACATTTGACTTTTTTGAAGAAAATTATATTTGAACGATACTCTAGTTTGTTTTCCAACACAATGGGACATTTCTCCAAATATATCTCATTCAAACCAGAAATAACATTTTTCTGAACTAACAAATTCAAACCAGTTTCACTAATATGACAAAGTCTTCGGTTCCATAACTTGGAAGCATCTTTACTCTGTACAACATTTACACTATCCTTGCATGTCGAAGTTTATATTAAATATAAATTAGAAAATTTATCTCCTCGAGCTATAATTAAGTTACCTTAGAAATTTTCAATTTTTCATAACCAAACAACTCATGAAACCATCATCATCAATTTTTCCAATTGATATCAAATTAACCTAATATTTGTAACATGTTAAAAAAATTTAAGTAACAATTTCGATTCATTATTCGATTCCAAACAAACATCATCAATACCAATAACCTTATTTAAAATCATTACCCATCTCCAATACTCCAAAATCATATACACTATAAGACGTAACATATTTTTTCCTTTGTGTAACATGTAAGGAAGCTTCAAACCCACTAAGATAGCCTAGTAGTAAGAGTCGGTTTAAAAGACCAAAATGTCACGGATTCGATTACATCTGGAAGCGCTTTGAGTTAAAGTGGTGGGTCATGGTTGTGGGGTGTTATGTTAGTTCTCCTTCATTCAAAAATAATTAAATAAAAAAAATACAAGTAAGCTCTAATGTCAAACACTCAAATTGACTTACAACATATAAGGTTAATCATATTCTCATCGTGGACAGTGACAAGATCATTGGAAGTCGTTATTAACATGTGATCTTCACCATCGTCTTTCTTATGTTTAGATCCATTCATTTTGTATTTTAACTTAAAACAATTTCTCTTAATGTGCCATTTTTTACTACAATGATGACATTTAACTAACTTCTACTTTGATCTGGACTTGCTTCGACTCTTATGTCTCACATGATCTTTTTTATTTTTACTAATTTGTCTCCCCATCATTTCAATAACCAACACATTTAAATTTATTAAAAACCCTTGAGATTCTTTTCT
This sequence comes from Impatiens glandulifera, assembly GCF_907164915.1. Classification (NCBI taxonomy): domain Eukaryota; kingdom Viridiplantae; phylum Streptophyta; class Magnoliopsida; order Ericales; family Balsaminaceae; genus Impatiens; species Impatiens glandulifera. Next base: position 15,833,187 of record NC_061867.1, on the reverse strand, counting down.
TAATTCCTCAATCATGTTGTCACTTTTGGCCATCTTCAATATTATTGCACCACTAGAAACAAAGTACAAAGAGAAACTTTAAAAGTCTCTCACGAATCAGGTAAATTAGTCAATAACCAAAGTTCTTGATCTAAATTATAAAAAGTTGAATATTTTATATAAATTTTAATATTATTTTATTTATTTTTATTAGTTAATTACTTAATTTATTATTATTTTTATTAAAATATATTTTATTTATTAAAAAATAATTTTTTTTATTAAAAAATAATTTTTTTTATTAAAAAATTAATTTTTTTAAATCATTCCTAATAAAAATTTATACGAACAAAATTAAAATAATATTATTTTAATTTTAAAATATTTAATATAAAAAATATCTAAAACAGTAAGGGAATGTTTTTATAAATAGAGTACAATTAATTATCATATATTTTAATTTGAATTATATTATTATTAATTTTTTTAATAGGCAGGAGAAAATAAATTATTGAGCCTAACAAAAAATAAATAATTAAAAAATATTATATAATTTTTTCACTTCATATATATATATTAAATTATAAAATTTATATATAAATATATATATAAATAACAAACTTAATATATAATATATATATATATATAATTTAAAATCATATTAATATATTTATTATTAAAAAATTATTTTTATTAATTTAATAATAAAGACAAAAAAATTATTGAATATTTTAAGTAGGATACAATTAATCTTTATTTATTTTAATTTGAATTATTTTTATTATTGAATTTTTTATAAATAGAAGAGAATAAATTATTAAGTCCAGCAAAAAATAAATAATTAAAATTTTAATATTTTTTCACTTTATATATATATATATATATATATATATATATATATAAAACTTAATATAAATAAAACTTAATATATATGTAATAATAAATTTATATATGTAATATATATATAATTTAAAATTTTTAAAATATTATTAATTTAAAAAATTATTTATAATAATTTAATAATGAAGACAAAAAAGTATATAATATTTATATTAATAATAATATAAAAAAACATAAAATTTATTAAATCGTTTATATTTAAGATTACATATAACATTTAAAATTAAAGATAGAGAAAACATTTCACATGTGCAATTCATTAGCTTTATACTTAAAATATTTAGCTCTCCTATTATTTTCTTATTAATGTCATAAAATTATATGTCAAAAAAATTTCATAAAAATATCTCAAAGTTTTACCTTTATTATATTTGACATTAAACAAATAAAATTAAAACTTTAATAAAAGAGAAAACATGAATACGACAAAGTTGGTTTTTTCAACCTAATATAAAATGATAAAACATACAAGTTAATGCATTATAAATAAAATTTCATATTATTCATTTATGTTCTAAATTATAAAAAAGTTAAATATTTTATACAAATCTTAATATTATTTTTTTCATTAATTCGATTACTTAATTTATTATTATATTTATTTAAATAAATTTTATTTCTTAAAAATCATATTTTTATTAAAAAAATAATTTATCAAAATCATCACCTATATATTTTAATTTAAATAGGATACAATTAATCCTTATTTATTTTAATTTGATACATTTTTATTATTGATGTTTTTTAATAAATAGAAGAGAATAAATTATTAAATTAAAAAAATAATTAATTAATATTTTTTCACTTCATATATATATATTAAATTATATAAAATTATATACTCTTTAAAATTATATGTATATATATAAATAACAAACTTAATATATATATAAAAAATAAATTTATATAATTTTAAAACTTATTAATATATTAATAATTAAAAAAAATATTTTATAATAATTTAATAATGAAAGAAAATTTTCTATTAAATACTTATTTTAATAATAAAAAATTAAAAAGAGAAAAAATATTAAATGTTTTTATTTTTAGGATGACAGGTAACATTTTAAAATTTTAAAATCAAAGTAAGATATTATATTAGACTTCGCACTTCATTATATATGTGCTTCAAATATTTGGCTATCTGATCATTCTCTTAATAATATTATAATATTCATGTCGATGCACTTTGTCACGGGCTCAGTCTTTCCACTGACGATCCGTGCGGTACTAGTTATGATCTTCGCAAGACGAGTAACTAGTCAGCCTTTCTCGACGCAACACTCGACGTTTAATAGAATTGACACAAGAATTCTAGAGAGAGAGTAACTCTTACAAAGAATATTAATATTATCTCACTTGAATACTTGGTACTTTACAAAGGAATACCTCAAATATATTTATAGGGTTATCCCCACCTACTGCATTAATTACATAACATTCAACTACCCCATTAATTGTGTACTATCCAACTACTACATTGATGACTTACTACCCAACTACCACCTTAATAGTTTACCAACCAACCACTACATTAAATGACCCATTAATGTAGAGAATGACATTCTTTCTTACAAGGCTTCTAGAAGGTTCCTTGTGTTGGGCCTTCATGAAAGGTTAAGCCTCTTGGATTAGGAAGACAAGTGGGCCGTGACAACTTACATAGGCCCCCATTTTATAAGCCCCATTTTTTAATATTTAATAATATTATATTATTAATATTTTTTTTTTCTTTTTTCTCATTTAATATTAAATATCTATTATAAAAATAACTTTTTTATCTCTTTTTTAGTCTCGTATTATAATATATTAATTATTTATATTTTATTTTATTAATTAAAATTTTTTAAAAAAAATTATATTTTAGGGCCCAAAATTTAAATTTGGATAGGGCCTCCAAAATCTCAGGCCCACCTTAATAATATTAATAATGTCGCAAAAATATATTCCGAAAAAATCTTCATAAGAAAATATTAGAGTTGTTATCTTAACTAATTTTAACATTTCTATGTCATAAATAAATAAAGTTAAAATTTTAAAAAAAAATTAAATGCGACAATATTGTAACATTGGACCAAATATAAAATGAAAAACAAATAAGTTGATTCATTATAAATAAATTGTTCACAACTTTCATTTATTCTCTAAACTATAAAATGTTGAATATTTTATACAAATCTTAATATTAAATTATTTATTTTAAATAATTAATTACTTAATTAATTACTATTTTTATTAAAATACATTTTATTTCTTAAAAAATAATTTTTTTTAAATAATAATTTATTAAATCATTACTATTAAAAATTTATATGAACAAAAATAAAAATAATATTATTTTAAAGGGATGCTTTATTTAAGTAGGTACAATTAATTATTATTTATTTAAATTTGAATTATATTATTATTAAATTTTTTTAATAGATAGGAGAGAATAAATTATTGAGCTAAATAAAAAATAAATAATTAAAATATATTATATAATTTTTTAACTTCATATATATATATTAAATTATATATATATATATATATATAACAAACTTAATATATATAATAATAAATTATATATATAATTTAAAAAACATATTAATATATTAATAATTAAAAAATTATTTCTATTAATTTATTTAAAAAGACAAAAAAAAAAACACTATATGCCAAAGAAATTTCATAAAAAAATCTCAAAATTTTTATCTTCACTATTTTTGACATCATTGACGTAAACAAATAAAATTATAATTTTAATAAAAGAGAAAACTTGAATGCAACAAAGTTGGTATTTTCAACCTAATAAAAATTATAAACGACAAAAGTTGATGCATTATAAATAAATTGTTCATATTATTCATTTTAATATTTATATTAAGTTGAATTAAAAAAAGTTAAATATTTTATACAAATCTTAGTATTATTTTTTTCATTAATTCGATTACTTAATTTATTATTATATCTATTGAAATACATTTTATTTCTTAAAAATTATATTTTTATTAAAATAATAATTTATCAAAATCATCATCAATATATTTTAATTTAAATAGGATACAATTAATCCTTATTTATTTTAATTTGAAACATTTTTATTATTGATTTTTGTAATTAATAGGAGAGAATAGATTATTAAGTCCAAAAATAAATAAATAATTAAATAATTAATATTTGTTCACTTCATATATATATATATATATATATATATATATATATATATATATATATATATATATATATATATATATATATATATATATATATTAAAATATATAAAATTATATACTCTTTAAAATTAAAAATAATAATTATATGTATATATATATATATAAATAACAAACTTAATATATATATATAATAAATTTTTATATGTAACAAATATATATATATATATAATTTTAAAACTTATTAATATATTAATAATTTAAAAAAATGTTCTATAATAATTTCATAATGAAGACAATATTTTTTATTAAATATTTATTATAATAATAAAAATTTAAAAAGAGAAAAATTATTAAATGTTTTTATTTTTAGGATTACATGTAACATTTTAAAATTAAAGCAAAATATTATATTAAACGTGTGCACTTCATTATCTATATACTTTAAATATTTCGCTCTCCAATCATTTTTTATGTCATAAATAAATACAAAAAATTAAAAATATATGCCGACAAAATCTTCATAAAAAATATTAAAGTTGTTACCTTAACTAATTTTAACATTTCTATGTCATAAATAAATAAATAAATTAAAAAAAAATTTGTATGCGATAAAATTTTCACATTCACAAAATATAAAATGAAAAAACAAATAAGTTAATACATTATAAATAAATTGTGCACAGCATTAATTTATGCTCTAAACTAAAATGTTGAATATTTTATACAAATCTTAATATTATTTAATTTATTTTAATTAATTAATTTATTATTTAATTTATTATTATTTTTATTAAAATATATTTTATTTCTTAAAAAACAATTTTTTTTTATTAAAATAATAATTTATTAAATAATTACTAATAAAAATTTATACGAACAAAAATTAAAATAATATTATTTTAAGGAATGCTTTATTTAAGTAGGTATAATTAATTATTATTTATTTAAATTTGAATTATATTATTATTAATTTTTTTAATAGATAGGAGAGAATAAATTATTGAGCCAAACAAAAATATAAATAATTAAAATATATTATATAATTTTTTAACTTCATATATATATATATAATAATATATATATATATAATTTAAAAAACATATTAATATATTAATAATTAAAAATTATTTCTATTAATTTAATTTAAAAGACAAAAACATCACTGTATGCCCAAAAAAAAAAAACTTTCATACAAAAATCTCAAAGTTTTTATCTTCACTATATTTTACAACTTTGTTGTAAACAAATAAAATTAAATATTTCATAAAAGAGAAAACTTGAATGCAACAAAGTTGGTATTTTCAACCTAATATTAAATGATAAAACACAAAAGTTGATGCATTATAAATAAATTGTTCATATTATTTATTTTATATTAAGTTGAATTATAAAAAAGTTAAATATTTTATACAAATCTTAATATTATTTTTTTCATTAATTCGATTACTTAATTTATTTTTATATTTATTGAAATACATTTTATTTCTTAAAAATCATATTTTTATTAAAAAATAATTTAACAAAATCATCACCTATATATTTTAATTTAAATAGGATACAATTAATCCTTATTTATTTTAATTTGAAATATTTTAATTATTGATTTTCTTAATAAATAGGAGAGAATAAATTATTATGTCCAAAAAAAATAAAAAAATAAAAAAAATAATATTTTTTCACTTCATATATATATATATATATATATATATATATATATATATATTAAATTATATAAAATTATATACTCTTTAAAATTAAAAAAATAATTATATGTATGTATATAAATAACAAACTTAATATATATATATATAAAATAAATTTATATATGTAACAAATATATATATAAAACTTATTAATATATTAATAATTTCAAAAAAATGTTTTATAATAATTTAATAATGAAGACAAAATTTTCTATTAAATATTTATTTTAATAATAAAAAATAAAAAAGAGAAAAATTATTAAATGTTTTTATTTTTAGAATGACATAACATTTTAAAATTAAAGTAAGATATTATATTACACGTGTGCACTTCAGAGCATCTCCATCGCATTACATTTGCCACGTCGTGAAAAGGGGCAGGTAATTGCTTTTTTTCATTTTTGGCATTGTAGATAAAAGTAAAAAGAGGGCAGTGCCTTCTATGCCAGTCATACCCTAACATTTTCATAATTATATAATATAATATACTCTATAATATATAATATATGAATATTAATTATATATTTAATAATATTAAATAAATATATATTCTAAAATTTACTATAATATAGGAATATTAATTATATATTAAATTATAATAATATTATATTATATTTTAAATTATAAAAATATTTTATATTTCAATTTATTTAATATTAGTTATATATATTTAATTAATAAATATATATTTCAAATAAATTAATATATTTGGTGGAGCATATTTCACAATTCCATAATCATAATGTCCATCAAAATATTTAAAATTTTATGTATTTTATTGTACTTGCATTATTTTTGTAATATTTTTAATATTATAATATATTTTAAATTATAAAATTATTTTTTATTTTTTATTAATTACATTAACATGTTTTAAGGGTGAAATTCTTAAATTTTCCTATAATATATATAATATAGGAATATTATTTATATATTTAATTAATAAATATATATTTTAAATAAATTAATATATTTTTTTATTAATTATATTAACTTAAGGTTTAAATTATCAAATTTTCCTATAATATAGGAATATTAGTTATAATAGTATAAATTAGTTAGTTATTTATTTAAAATATTATAAATAAAATTCACCTTTAAATTATTTAGATAAGAGTACGGAGAGGGCGGGCGGAATCATTGGAGTGTTTTGCCCAAGTACAATATGTGCCCGCTGGCAAGTCTTGTGCGCTGATGATGCTCTCATTATCTCTATGCTTCAAAAATTTTGCTCACCAATTATTCTTGTAAACAAATCTTAAAGTTGTTATCTTAACTAATTTTAACATTTCTATGTCATAAATAAATAAAATTAAAATTTTAAAAAAATTTGAATACAAACAAAATTTTAACATTCGGACAAAATATAAAATAAAAAATAAATAAGTTAATGCATTAATAATAAATTGTTCACAACATTCATTTATGCTCTAAACTATAAAAAGTTAATATTTTATACAAATTTTAATATTATTTTATTTATTTTAATTAATTAATTACTTAATTTATTATTACTTTTATTAAAATACATTTTATTTCTTATAAAACAATTCTTTTTATTAAAATAATAATTTATTAAATCATTACTAATAAAAAATTATACGAACAAAAATTAAAATAATATTATTTTAAGGGATTCTTTATTTAAGTAGGTATAATTAATTATTATTTATTTAAATTTGAATTATATTATAATTTTTTTAATAAATAGGAGAGAATAAATTATTAAACCAAACAAAAAAATAAATAATTAAAATATATTATATAATTTTTAACTTCATATATATATATATATATATATTAAATTATATATATATATAAATAACAAACTTAATATATATAATAATAAATTTATATGTATAATTTAAAAACATATTAATATATTAATAATTAAAAAAATTATTTTTATTAATTTAATTAAAAAAACAAAAAAATCAAATATTTATTCACATTATTCACCTCTATTCTAAACTATTATAATATTATTTAAAAATTAAAGATAGAAAAAATGTTACATGTGCACATTATTCATTATTTGCTCTATGCTCCAAATCTTTAGATCTCCTATCTTTCTCTTAATAAATAATTCGCAAAAGATACAAAAATCATCCACATTTTGTCGTAAACAAATAAAATTTAAATTAAAAAAAATAAAACTTAATTTAATTGGGACAAAATTGGAATCTTCAATAAAATATATAATCATCCCAAAGTTGTTCCCTTAACTAATTTTGACATTTTGTCGTAAACAAATAAAATTTAAATTCAAAAAAATAAAACTTTATTTAATTGAGACAAAATTGGAACCTTTAATAAAATATATAAAAAAAATTATTTAATGCATTATAAATAAATTATTCACATTATTCACCTTTATTCTAAACTATAATAATATTATTTAAAAATTAAAAATAAAAAAATATTACACGTGCACATTATTTATTATTCGCTCTCTACTCCAAATTTTTAGCTCTACTATCATTCTCTTAATAATTAGGTTGCAAAAGATAAAAAAAAAAATCATCCAAAGTTGTTCCTTTAACTAATTTGACATTTTGTCGTAAACAAATAAAATTTAAATTTAAAAAAATAAAATTTAATTTAATTGAGACAAAATTGTAACCTTCAATAAAATATATAAAAAAAATTATTTAATACATTATAAATAAATTATTCACATTATTCACCTCTATTCTAAACTATAATAATATTATGTAAAAATTAAAGATAGAAAAAATGTTACACGTGCACATTATTTATTATTCGCTCTCTACTCTAAATCTTTAGCTCTACTATCATTCTCTTAATAATTAGGTCGCAAAAGATAAAAAAAAAAAATCATCCAAATCTCTACTCTAAATCTTTAGCTCTACTATCATTCTCTTAATAATTAGGTCGCAAAAGATAAAAAAAATCATCCAAAGTTGTTACTTTAACTAATTTTGACATTTTGTCGTAAACAAATAAAATTTAAATTTAAAAAAAATAAAACTTAATTTAATTGAGACAAAATTGTAACCTTCAATAAAATATATATAAAAAAAATATTTAATACATTATAAATAAATTATTCACATTATTCACCTCTATTATAAACTATAATAATATTATTTAAAAATTAAAGATAGAAAAAATGTTACACTTGCACATTATTCATTATTTGCTCTATGCTCCAAATCTTTAGATCTCCTATCTTTCTCTTAATAATTAGTTCGCGAAAGATACAAAAATATCATCCACATTTTGTCGTAAACAAATAAAATTTAAATTAAAAAAAATAAAACATAATTTAATTGGGACAAAATTGGAATCTTCAATAAAATATATAATCATCCCTTAACTAATTTTGACATTTTGTCTTAAACAAATAAAATTTAAATTTTAAAAAATAAAACTTAATTTAATTGAGACTAAATTGGAACCTTAAATAAAATATAAAAAAATTTATTTAATGCATTATAAATAAATTATTCACATTATTCAACTCTATTCTAAACTATAATAATATTATTTAAAAATTAAATATAGAAAAAATGTTACACGTGCACATTATTCGCTCTCAGTTTCAAATCTTTAGCTCTCCTATCATTCTCTTAATAATTAGGTACAAAATATATGCTGAAAATCTCAGATACAAAAATCATCCCAAAGTTGTTCCCTTAACTAATTTTGACATTTTGTCATAAACAAATAAAATTTAAATTTAAAAAAATAAAACTTAATTTAATTGAGACAAAATTGGAACCTTCAATAAAATATATAAAAAAATTATTTAATGCATTATAAATAAATTATTCACATTATTCACCTTTATTCTAAACTATAATAATATTATTTAAAAATTAAAGATGGAAAAAATGTTACTCGTGCACATTATTCATTATTTGCTCTCTGCTCCAAATCTTTAGCTCTCTTATCATTCTCTTAATAATTAGGTCGCAAAAATATATGCTGAAAATCTCAGATACAAAAATCATCCCAAAGTTGTTCCCTTAACTAATTTTGATATTTTGTCGTAAACAAATAAAATTTAAATTAAAAAAAAAATAAAACTTAATTTAATTGAGACAAAATTGGAACCTTCAATAAAATATATAAAAAAAATTATTTAATGTATTATACATAAATTATTCACATTATTCACCTCTATTCTAAACTATAATAATATTATTTAAAAATTAAAGATAAGAAAAAATGTTACACGTGCACATTATTCATTATTCGTTATCTGCTCCAAATCTTTAGCACTTCTATCATTCTATTAATAATTAGGTCGCAAAAATATATGCTGAAAATCTCAGATACAAAAATTATCCCAAAGTTGTTCCCTTAACTAATTTTGACATTTCGTCTTAAACAAATAAAATTTAAATTAAAAAAAATAAAACTTAATTTAATTGAGACAAAATTGGAACCTTCAATAAAATATATAAAAAAAATTATTTAATGCATTATAAATAAATTATTCACATTATTCACCTCCATTCTAAACTATAATAATATTATTTAAAAATTAAAGATAGAAAAAATGTTACACGTGCACATTATTCATTATTCGTTATCTGCTCCAAATCTTTAGCACTTCTATCATTCTATTAATAATTAGGTCGCAAAAATATATGCTGAAAATCTCAGATACAAAAATCATCCCAAAGTTGTTCCCTTAAACATTTCGTCTTAAACAAATAAAATTTAAATTAAAAAAAATAAAACTTAATTTAATTGAGACAAAATTGGAACCTTCAATAAAATATATAAAAAAAATTATTTAATGCATTATAAATAAATTATTCACATTATTCACCTCCATTCTAAACTATAATAATATTATTTAAAAATTAAAGATAAAAAAAAATGTTACACGTGCACATTATTCTCTGCTCCAAATCTTTAGGTCTCCTATCATTCTTTTAATAATTAGGTCACAAAAATATATGCTGAAAATCTCAGATACAAAAATCATCCCAAAGTTCCCTTAACTAATTTTGACGTTTTGTCGTAAAGAAATAAAATTTAAATTTACAAAAATAAAACTTAATTTAATTGAGACAAAATTGGAACCTTCAATAAAATATATATAAAAAATTATTTAATGCATTATAAATAAATTATTCACATTATTCACCTCTATTCTAAACTATAATAATATTATTTAAAAATTAAAGATAGAAAAAATGTTACACGTGCACATTATTCATTATTCGCTCGCTCTCTGTTCCAAATCTTTAACTCTCCTATCATTCTTTTAATAATTAGGTCGCAAAAGATACAAAAATCATCCCAGAGTTGTTCCCTTAACTAATTTTGACATTTTGTCGTAAACAAATAAAATTTAAATTTAAAAAAATAAAACTTAATTTAATTGAGACAAAATTGAAACCTTTAATAAAATATATAAAAAAAATTATTTAATGCATTATAAATAAATTATTCACATTATTCACCTTTATTCTAAACTATAATAATATTATTTAAAAATTAAAGATAAAAAAAATATTACACGTGCACATTATTTATTATTCGCTCTCTACTCCAAATTTTTAGCTCAACTATCATTCTCTTAATAATTAGGTTGCAAAAGATAAAAAAAAATCATCCAAAGTTGTTCCTTTAACTAATTTTGACATTTTGTCGTAAACAGATAAAATTTAAATTTAAAAAAATAAAACTTAATTTAATTGAGACAAAATTGTAACCTTCAATAAAATATATAAAAAAAATTATTTAATACATTATAAATAAATTATTCACATTATTCACCTCTATTCTAAACTATAATAATATTATTTAAAAATTAAAGATAGAAAAAATGTTACATGTGCACATTATTTATTATTCGCTCTTTACTCTAAATCTTTAGCTCTACTATCATTCTCTTAATAATTAGGTAGCAAAAGATAAAAAAAAAAACCATCCAAAGTTGTTACTTTAACTAATTTTGACATTTTGTAGTAAACAAATAAAATTTAAATTTAAAAAAATAAAACTTAATTTAATTGAGACAAAATTGTAACCTTCAATAAAATATATAAAAATAAAATATTTAATACATTATAAATAAATTATTCACATTATTCACCTCTATTATAAACTATAATAATATTATTTAAAAATTAAAGATAGAAAAAATGTTACACGTGCACATTATTCATTATTTGCTCTCTGCTCCAAATCTTTAGATCTCCTATCTTTCTCTTAATAATTAGTTCGCAAAAGATACAAAAAAATCATCCACATTTTGTCGTAAACAAATAAAATTTAAATTAAAAAAATAAAACTTAATTTAATTGGGACAAAATTGGAATCTTCAATAAAATATATAATCATCCCAAATTTGTTCCCTTAACTAATCTTGACATTTTGTCATAAACAAATAAAATTTAAATTTTAAAAAATAAAACTTAATTTAATTGAGACAAAATTGGAACCTTCAATAAAATATGTAAAAAAAATTATTTAATGCATTATAAATAAATTATTCACATTATTCACCTCTATTCTAAACTATAATAATATTATTTAGAAATTAAAGATAGAAAAAATGTTACACGTTGCACATTATTTATTATTCGCTCTTACTCCAAATCTTTAGCTCTACTATCATTCTCTTAATAATTAGGTCGCAAAATATACAAAAAAAAAAAAAATCATCCAAAGTTGTTCCTTTAACTAATTTTGACATTTTGTCGTAAAAAAATAAAATTTAAATTTTAAAAAATAAAACTTAATTTAATTGAGACAAAATTGTAACCTTCAATAAAATATATAAAAAAAATTATTTAATACATTATAAATAAATTATTCACATTATTCACCTCTATTCTAAACTATAATAATATTATTTAAAAATTAAAAATAGAAAAAATGTTACACGAGCACATTATTCATTATTTGCTCTCTGCTCCAAATCTTTAAATCTCCTATCTTTCTCTTAATAATTAGTTAGCAAAAGATACAAAAATCATCCACATTTTAAATCATCCACATTTTGTCGTAAACAAATAAAATTTGAATTTTAAAAAATAAAATTTAATTTAATTGGGACAAAATTGAAATCTTCAATAAAATATATAATCATCCCAAAGTTGTTACCTTAACTAATTTTGACATTTTGTCGTAAACAAATAAAATTTAAATTTAAAAAAATAAAACTTAATTTAATTGAGACAAAATTGGAACCTTCAATAAAATATATAAAAAAAATATTTAATGCATTATAAATAAATTATTCACATTATTCACCTTTATTCTAAACTATAATAATATTATTTAAAAATTAAAGATAGAAAAAATATTACACGTGCACATTATTTATTATTCGCTCTTTACTCCAAATTTTTAGCTCTACTATCATTCTCTTAATAATTAGGTTGCCAAAGATAAAAAAAAATCATCCAAAGTTGTTCCTTTAACTAATTTTGACATTTTGTCGTAAACAGATAAAATTTAAATTTAAAAAAATAAAACTTAATTTAATTGAGACAAAATTGTAACATTCAATAAAATATATAAAAAAATTATTTAATACATTATAAATAAATTATTCACATTATTCACGATCTTAGAGTGTCTAGGGCGGTGAGTGAATGAACTTTCCCTGGCTCTATTCTAAACTATAATAATATTATTTAAAAATTAAAGATATAAAAAATGTTACACGTGCACATTATTTATTATTCGCTCTCTATTCTAAATCTTTAGCTCTACTATCATTCTCTTAATAATTAGGTCGCAAAAGATAAAAAAAAATCATCCAAAGTTGTTACTTTAACTAATTTTGACATTTTGTCGTAAACAAATAAAATTTAAATTTTAAAAAATAAAACTTAATTTAACTGAGACAAAATTGTAACCTTCAATAAAATATATAAAAAAAATATTTAATACATTATAAATAAATTATTCACATTATTCACCTCTATTATAAACTATAATAATATTATTTAAAAATTAAAGATAGAAAAAATGTTACACATGCACATTATTCATTATTTGCTCTCTGCTCCAAATCTTCAGATCTCCTATCTTTCTCTTAATAATTAGTTCGCAAAAGATAAAAAAAAATCATCCACATTTTGTCGTATACAAATAAAATTTAAATTAAAAAAAATAAAACTTAATTTAATTGGGACAAAATTGGAATCTTCAATAAAATATATAATCATCCCAAATTTGTTCCTTTAACTAATTTTGACATTTTGTCGTAAACAAATAAAATTTAAATTTTAAAAAATAAAACTTAATTTAATTGAGACAAAATTGGAACCTTCAATAAAATATGTAAAAAAATTATTTAATGCATTATAAATAAATTATTCACATTATTCACCTCTATTCTAAACTATAATAATATTATTTAAAAATTAAAAATAGAAAAAATGTTACACGTGCACATTATTTATTATTCGCTCTCTACTCCAAATCTTTAGCTCTACTATTATTATTTTAATAATTAGGTTGCAAAAGATAAAAAAAAAAAAAGTAAATCATCCAAAGTTGTTCCTTTAATTAATTTTGACATTTTGTCGTAAACAAATAAAATTTAAATTTAAAAAAAATAAAACTTAATTTAATTGAGACAAAATTGTAATCTTCAATAAAATATATAATAAAAATTATTTAATACATTAGAAATAAATTATTCACATTATTCACCTCTATTCTAAACTATAATAATATTATTTAAAAATTAAAGATAGAAAAAATGTTACACGTGCACATTATTCATTATTTGCTCTCTGCTCCAAATCTTTAGATCTCCTATCTTTCTCTTAATAATTAGTTCGCAAAAGATACAAAAATCATCCACATTTTGTGCGTAAACATATAAAATTTAAATTTAAAAAAATAAAACTTAATTTAATTGGGACAAAATTGGAATCTTCAATAAAATATATAATCCTCCCAAAGTTGTTACCTTAACTAATTTTAATATTTTTTCGTAAACAAATAAAATTTAAATTTTAAAAAATAAAACTTAATTTAATTGAGACAAAATTGGAACATTCAATAAAATATATAAAAAAAATTATTTAATGCATTATAAATAAATTATTCACATTATTCACCTCTATTCTAAACTATAATAATATTATTTAAAAATTAAAGATAGAAAAAATGTTACAGCACATTATTTATTATTTGCTCTCTACTCCAAATGTTTAGCTCTACTATCATTCTCTTAATAATTAGGTCGCAAACGATAAAAAAAAATCATCAAAAGTTGTTCCTTTAACTAATTTTGACATTTTGTCGTAAACAAATAAAATTTAAATTTTAAAAAATAAAACTTAATTTAATTGAGACAAAATTGTAACCTTCAATAAAATATATAAAAAAATTATTTTATACATTATAAATAAATTATTCACATTATTCACCTCTATTCTAAACTATAATAATATTATTTAAAAATTAAAGATAGAAAAAATGTTACATGTGCACATTATTCATTATTTGCTCTATGCTCCAAATCTTTAGATCTCATATCTTTCTCTTAATAATTAATTTGCAAAAATACAAAAATCATCCACATTTTGTAGTAAACAAATAAAATTTAAATTAAAAAAAATAAAACGTAATTTAATTGGGACAAAATTGGAATCTTCAATAAAATATATAATCATCCCAAAGTTGTTCCCTTAACTAATTTTGACATTTTGTCGTAAACAAATAAAATTTAAATTTTAAAAAATAAAACTTAATTTAATTGAGACAAAATTGTAACCTTAAATAAAATATAAAAAAAATTATTTAATACATTATAAATAAATTATTCACATTATTCACCTCTATTCTATACTATAATAATATTATTTAAAAATTAAAGATAGAAAAAATGTTACACGTGCACATTATTCGCTCTCTGTTCAAAATTTTTAGCTCTCTTATCATTATCTTAATAATTAGGTCGCAAAAATATATACTGAACATCCCAAAGTTATTCCATTAACTAATTTTGACATTTTGTCGTAAACAAATAAATTTTAAATTTTAAAAAATAAAACTTAATTTAATTGAGACAAAATTGGAACCTTAAATAAAATATAAAAAAAATTATTTAATACATTATAAATAAATTATTCACATTATTCACCTCTATTCTATACTATAATAATATTATTTAAAAATTAAAGATAGAAAAAATGTTACACGTGCACATTATTCGCTCTCTGTTCAAAATTTTTAGCTCTCTTATCATTCTCTTAATAATTAGCTCGCAAAAATATATACTGAAAATCTCAGATACAAAAATCATCCCAAAGTTATTCCCTTAACTAATTTTGACATTTTGTCGTAAATAAATAAATTTTAAATTTTAAAAAATAAAACTTAATTTAATTGAGACAAAATTGGAACCTTAAATAAAATCTATTAAAAAAATTATTTAATGCATTATAAATAAATTATTCACATTATTCACCTCTATTCTAAATTATAATAATATTATTTAAAAATTAAAGATAAAAAAATGTTACACGTGCACATTATTCGCCCTCTGCTCCGAATCTTTCTATCCTATCATTCTCTCTTAATAATTAGGTCGCAAAAATATATGTCTGAAAATCTCATTCAAAAATCTCAAACATGTTCCCTTAACTAATTTTGACATATTGGTTTTGTCGTAAACAAATAAAATTTAAATTAAAAAAATAATTAAATAAGACAAAATTAGAACCTTGGGTAAAATATAAAATAAAAAACAAATTATTTTATGCATTATAAACAAATTGTTCATATTATTCATTTTCATTTTTATTTTCATTACTTAATTTATTATTAATTTTATATATTTATATAATATTTAATATTAAAAATATATAAATAAATAGTTTCCAAAAAACCACTAGATTTGATGACAAATAACCCTAGATCACACAAGCCACTTAACAAAGGAAACAGATAAAAACATATGAATCAGAATCCAACGGTCCATATTAACAAATCTATCAAAGCGACAACAGTCAATACAAAATAAAACCCTTTTTTTTTTCACCTTCTCTCTCTACTGCTTTATTTTTTTATCATCATCTCTCTCTCTCTCTTCTTCCTTCACGTTTTCTCTCTCATTTCACCATGGACCCATCCTCAATAGATCCGCCGCCGGCCGCCGTCAATCATCCGACGCCGGAGCAGTTGAATATCATATCTCCGGCAACAAATCCCGCTCCTAACAACGGTCACAATTATCCTTCTTACCCTGAGGTTAAACATCAACATCCACTTTTTCCTTTCTCTCTCTATATCTCACTTTCATTCAATTCCAATTCTGTATATGTGCGTTTCTTTCTCTATGTAGTAATTTTCTCATTTTCATTGATTATTTGAATGCATCACTCATTTCCAGCTGCCCGAATGGTATTAATTAATTAGGGTTTTCTCTAAAAATAAGCCCTAACTTACTTTGCAGATGATATCAGCTGCGATTGGGGCTTTAAGGGAGCAGGAAGGATCGAGTAGGCAAGCGATTGCGAAATACATTGAGCAGGTCTTCACTAACCTACCAGCTGACAACGCCGCTTTGTTAACTCGTCACTTGAAGTGGATGAAACAAGCGGGTCAGCTCGTAATGGTCAAACACTCCTATGCCCTACCTGGATCTGTTCCTATTCAGGAATCTGATGTGGTCATTCCTACCCCTGTTACCTCAATCAAAAGACGACCTGGCCGACCACCTAAGCTGAGGAATGAAAACCATAACCATCAGCTAGTTGTTTCATCTCCTGTTCCTATTCAGGAAGCTGTTTTTCTTTCTCTGGGACTCATGGACGAGCCTGTTCCTATTCAGGACTCGTCAGCACCACCACTTCAGTCTGTTTTGGGTAAGAGGGGTCGTGGTAGGCCTCCTAAGCTGAAAACTCTTACTTTTCCAACTGACCAAATGGGTCCGATTGCGGATCAATTATCTCCTACTGGTGACCTCAAAAGAAAGCCAGGTCGTCCAAGGAAGATTGATAGCATTGCAAGAATCATGCCTAGGCTAGTACAGAAGCCGAGTGGAAGCAACCCACGTGGAAGACCACGAAAGTATGTTGTTTTACCTGTGGCCACCATTAATGGAGGAGAAGCACAGGCTTCGGTTGGAGTAACACCAGTGAAACGGAGGGGAAGGAAAAAGGGTAGCAGCATGAAGAAAGCTAGGAGACTCAGTGGAAAGCCATTAGGAAGACCTCGAAAGGTAAAATTTCTTACTATTTTTCCTTCAAATTTGAAACTTTATAGATATGGCGCCTTTGACTTATACAGTGATATCAATTATTCTAGAGAGAGAGACATACATAAGTCCGTTAAAATAGTTCTTTTCATTAAAGAAAATAAATCAATCTGACATAGTAGTATAATTTATTGGTTAATTGAAAGTACATTGATTTACTTTAATTTCAATAGGTTATTTAGATTAGGGATTAAGATACTAATTACATTCTTTTTGGTATATATTATATATTCAAGTATTCAAATAGTCTTGAATAATAAACTAAACGTTGTGCTAGATTTGGTTCATTATTTGTTATGTGTTTCTTATTAATTTAATTGCTGCAGATTTTCAACTCAATATTATAAATTAATTTTCTGAACTTATCATTAAATATTTATGTATTATGAAGTAAAATATAATTGGTCAAGTCAAGGAGAAGAATTCCATAATAAAAGGTGGAAACATATTACAATGACCGATTACTTTTACCACTATTACCTCTCAATGAATACATACATTGATACAAACTTAGATTTAACATTTTTTTTGCACAATTATTTATTACTATTATTAAGTATCTTTCAAAATATGTCACTTGCTATATTGTGAAAACTTACTAAAGGTGCTCATATTAACAAACATTTATAATTAGTGAGAATAATTAAATAATTAGAATTACTTTCTTTATAAATTTGTAAAATTAATATTTTTGTTTTTCTAAAAATATAATTAATACTGTTGTCTTTCTGAAAAAACCCATGCTGTTAATATTATTATTTTAATTAGTTGTCACTTGTCATTGTTATTGTTATTGTTATTGTTATTATTATTGGTTTTTGAAAAAGTAAATATTGTTTAAAATGTTATAAAATGCAAAGTACACAAGCACATACTATAATGGTTAGTACTATTATTTTGATTTGTATTTTTTATTATGATTTAATTTAGTTATAACAACAATTATATTATTATTTCAAGAGGAGAAAGGTTGGTTCTTCTCAAGACTACTTTGTGTGCTATTCCTATTTTCTACATGTCATTGATTAGAGCACCTTTTGTGTTTTTTTGGGGTCACCTTGAAAATCAAAGTTGTGGTTCAATTGTCAAATTAGAGATCAAGAACCCAATTAGTGAGGCTTGGCTAAACAATGTTGATAAGGTGTTTAATAATGCATTTTTGAGTAAATGACTTTGGAGACTTGGAAAAAGAGGGTTGTGTCACCAAAGAAAGGAAGTCAACTTGAACCCTGCTTTTAGTATGTGGTGTAAAATTAGAAGATATTTGGTGGACTTTCTAAACAAATTAAATGACAGTTGAGAAGAGTGAGCCATTTTGGAATGACTATTGGGTTAGAGAGTTGATAGACTATATAAAGCCCACCTTCTGAAATCTTGTTTAAGTTGTTTCCAACAAAGAGGCTTTGGTATGTGATTATTGGGCACTTGGTAGACTATGGAATATTCAACTGTGAATGCCACATAAAGAAACCTACATAGTTTTAATAGGTTATGGAAATGATTTAAAGGGTTCAGGTTTTAAGTCTCGATGAAGACTTTGCATTGGGAAAAGATCATTATGGGACTTTGTTAGTCCAAGTCTTTTTATGATAGATTGAAAAGCCCTTGTGTTAAGGTGTTTCCTTCTCTTTCAAGATTACAAGAAAAGTAAATTAATACTTTCTAAAAGTGAGAAATTTCTCAAAGAGATTAAGTCAAAACAACTTGATCCCTATGAAAACCAAATATTACAAATCTCAAAAATGCTTCAATGTCCAATCATTTGTTATCTCACCATTTCACTTGTTCTTTTACAAACCTTTTGAGGACATGTCATGTTTTCATCAAAAGTCACTTCATGGATGGCTTGTGTTTCAAGAAGCCATCAATGTGGAAGAAAAAGAGTTCAAATGGAAAGTAGATGTATTAAAAAATGCTTCAATGTCCAATCATTTGTTATCTCACCATTTCACTTGTTCTTTTACAAACCTTTTGAGGACATGTCATGTTTTCATCAAAAGTCACTTCATGGATGGCTTGTGTTTCAAGAAGCCATCAATGTGGAAGAAAAGGAGTTCAAATGGAAAGTAGATGTATTCTCTTCCAACAACATGAAGAAGATCTTCTCCATATTTGTGTGTTTTTGTCCATTTCCTATGAAAGTATGGAGACTTACAACCTCAATTGTTTGGTGTGAGCTCCCTATTTCAATCATAGTTTTCTCAATTAAGAATGTGATTGATAGTTTCCTCGTTCCTTTTACAGAGACAACACCTACTAGCCAAATTCATCTCTTTCCTTTTAAGTTTGACAGTAGTTAAAACTCCCTCGTGAATTGCTTCCCATGCAAAAAGAGAATTTCTAAAAGGGATTTTGACTTTCCACACTTCCTTCCAAGAGAATCGAGTTGGCGCCCCTTGAATAGTCGAATGATAAATGACACTAGTCTTAAAATTCGGGGGGCCAGTCATGATTAAATTAATTCTGATTGAATTGTAATTTGCATAAGGGTCTCCACTAAGCTGGCCAACCTGTCCTCTTCAATGAGTGAAGAACAATGTATTCTTATCACTTTACTGAAACCAATTATCCTTTGACTTATGTCTCGATTTCATCCATTTCTATTATCATGAATTATCAAAAACTGTAGAATATTGAACTCTTGAGAGTCAAGAGTGATTATATTATTTAGATAGTGATTTATAATTTATATGAGAAATTTAAATATTTAAAAAGTAATAAAAGTAAGGACTATAATAAAAGTAAGGACTGACAACGAAATTGTACAAATTTTAAGGAAGATAGAGAGATAAGTCTACAAAAACTTACGCATGCTATAATTGTTAATAATTGAGTTGTTTAATATGGTAATTATATAATTAGATATCTTCTTTGTCACAACTATAGTAATAAAAACTGTAGCATTTAAATTTTCTTTATTATTATAAGTTATTATTTATGATTTTTCTGAATTAATTGCATTACAACTTTCTAGTTTATGACATATTTGTTTCTTTTTTTGGTGCTATTTCATCTTATGACATTTAGTATTAGTAGTGATAGCTTGTGGTGACCACCACAAAATTAATCAGTTGAAGTCAAGGGGCCACCCTTTTATGTTTTATGCAATATCTAGCCCAACTAACACCATTTTCTTCAATGAAATGATTAGCATTCAAATCATAGTCCGATTTTGAGAACCGAGTTATATTTTTGGTTTAACATGTCAGGTACATTATTTTTTGTATAAGTTTGTTTATTAAATAACTTATTCAGCTTTCTTTCCTGTTAACACAATGGATTGTAGACAATGTTGCTTGAATCTGCTCCTACAAATGATGATCTTGTAAGAAGGCTGGAACATATTGTGAGTCTCAAAACATTGTAAAAGTCTTTATTTTACTCCTTTTATACAATGAAAAGTCATATATGTCGGTTTTTTTTTTTGCAGCAAGGTAAAATCAAACAGGTAGTGAATGCAGTTAAGCCACATTTAGATACTACCACAACTGCATATGCTCTTCGTTCGTTACAAGAATTGGAACAACTTGCACGACAGAGTTTGTACGCACCTTTCAGTATCCAGGTACAACTTCCCATTTTAATTTCAGCTAATAGAGAAATTTATATAAAGATTTCAAAATCCAGGTTCAACTTCCCATTCTAACTTCAGCTGATGCTTCTCCTTCTCAAGAACAACAGGTCATAGTTCAGCCTTCATCCTCTGTCCCTATTGCCGATCCAAATATGTTTCCTGTTTCGAGTCATCAGTCAGTTCAAGGTCACTAACCGCCCCTTTGTACAGGGGCGGTTAGTGTCTAGATGTTGAGAAGTTATTGTATGTACTTTTTAGCATTTAGCATTGGGAAATAATGCTTTTTAACTTATTAGTTGGTTTAATGATCTGAGATCACTGTAACATTTGATGTTTTTTATTGTGGAATTTGAGGATTTAGGATTTTATTTTATTTCATGTTTTTTATTGTGGAATTTGAGGATTTAGGGTTTTATTTTATTTGATCTTATTTGATTTTATAGGATAATAGTTCATTTCCTTTTCCTTATGCTTGATGATTACAACTGCAGTTTATCAAATGTTTGGAGATGAGTCTTAAGCTGCCTGATTAATCCTGATTTTGATTGTTATATTATTAATTTTTTATCCATTTTTTAAAACCAAATTATTTTTTTATTTCATTTTATTTATGTTATTTTAAAACCCTAAACTAATTGTTCTTCATTCTTCAGCCTGTTGATGAATGCTGCTGCTCCCTATTCTCTCTTTTCTCTCCTATATAGGGTGGCGAAAAATATTAAAACCGGGGCGACAGCAGCCACAATATGCTAGGTGATTTTGGACTGAATCGATTTTTTTGTATAATCTCTATTACATTGGTTATACTCAATCAAAATTTTCTATATCCACAATATACTAGGTGATTTTGGATTGAATCGATTTTTTTTTGTATAATCTCTATTACATTGGTTATACTCAATCAAAAATTTCTATATTTCAAAGATTTGAAGTATCAAATATTATTGATTGATAACTATTTGGATTTTTGAGCATATATTTTTCATATCTTAAATTAATTTTAAAACAATTCATTAACAAAATCAAAGATAAAAACATTACTATAATATAATAATTTTAAATAAATTTTTTTCTGGATCTTATTTCAAAAATATTCAATCTTAAACATTTTATTCCAATCCGTTAAAAGTCAATTAAAAAAAAACTATGGGTGAATTATTTCATTGTTTATACTCAATCAAAATTTTCTATCAATTTTTTTTTTTTTTTTGTATAAACACTGTTTCATTGGTTATACTCAATCAAAATTTTCTATATTAGGAAGATTTGATGTATCAAATATTACTGGTTTTGATAACTATTTAAATTTTTTAACATATTTTAAATTAATTTTAAAACAACTCATCAACAAAATAAAAATAAAAACATTACTATAATATAATAATTTCAAATAAATTTTTTCGAGTATGGATCTTATTTCAAAAATATTTGAATTTAAACATTTTATCCCAATACGTTAAAAATCGATTTGAAAAAACACTCACAATCTAAAATAAGAATGCACCTCAAAATATATTTCATTTTCTTACTCTTTTAGTTAATTTTCAGCTAAAATTACTTTTTGAAATTTCTTATAACACCTAATATTTGAGTAAGTTTTTAAGCAATAAATATAAATTCTATAGATTAGATTATCCTAGTTAAAAAATAAGACAAATAATTTACCACAAATTGTATTTATTTTGTATTCATTTCATTAATGTTTTCAAATGAGGGACTTTCACTTTGTCCATTATTTCTTAATTCTTAATTTTATTCAAATATAAATTTATCATATTCAAATCACGTAATATATAGATTTAATTATATCAAATAAGCTAAATTTCCAAATAAAGTTCTGATCATAACATTAATAAGCCAAACATCCATAAAATAACCATGGTCTCCAAAGAAACCAATAATACCTAATCTTAAATCTAGCCACCCTAAGAAGAACCACTTTTATTCGCAACAAACATAACGACACGATCACAATAATTCAAGACTCGGGCAGGTGGCTAACCACTCGTTCTTCGGTTCATTGTTCATTTCTTGACGCCATAGAACAAACCCCACAGCTGTTCGCCAGCCGAACTCCTAACCAACTTTGATTTCCAACCGCCAACTATATCATCATAATCCTCCTAGAGAATATACATTTGCATGCATGGAATAATTAGCCTATCAAAAATCTTTGCTTTCATCAATGCATGTCATTTAAAGTTTAATCATACACACACATACCTTAGAGAAGTCCTGAATGAATTCTTCCTTTTCCTTCTCAATCTTATCTAGTTCGTCTTGCAGAACTCTTAAGAACTGAAAAGAAAGAAAATATGGTTAAGATACAAATTCATTACGGTGAAAAGTGAAGTTTTTTATGACTATGAGAACCTGATTGGTCCGATCCTCTGCAATAACATCGACAAAGCCAGCATCTCTAAGCATCTGTAAGAGTCCAACATAAGACTCGTTATGTTTGTCAAAAATCATAATAATCTGAAAAATAATTCATATATCAAATAAAGTAAAAAGATAACACTTAGAAGTCCATGATATGAAATTTTGTAACGTGTGATTACTAATATAGGTAGCAACAAAATGAATAAAAATATCACTTTCAGTTTCAATATTGGCGATTTTTCAATGGAATCATGATTATGACACATATTATGACAAAGTACATATTTTTTTTCAAATAGGATCAATGTTGAGAGAGTACCTGGCCATATGTTTCGACATCATGAAGATCATATCCTCTTTGCTTTATATAACCAGCAAACTCCACTGTTGGAGTTCCGGCGCCCTTGCAATAGTCACTGATGAGAACTTTGCCTCCCGGTTTCAGCCATTTGTAGAATGATTTGAACAATGCAGGTTTATCCTGACAAAAGAAAACATTGATATAAATTGTGGTAGACGATATGGAAAGAATGCAACAGACTTAAGTTTAGTAAATCTAACTTGTTCTCTTTGTTTAACTTTTAAATATAAAACTATAATTGATTAAACATATACACATTTCCATATCAGTGAACATAGAAAATCTACCTGAATGTGGAGAATGGTGTCTCTGCTGTAAATCACATCAAATGAATTATCCGGGCAAGTTTTCTTGGTGCAGTCAGCAACTTCAAATTCAACTGCATGTTTTAGCCCAACCGCCCTTTCTAGAGCAAAAGAGATCATATTGACTGAAAGATCTATGCCAATTACATGAACATCGAACTTCTCAGCCATGTAGAAATCTCCTCCACCGATTCCACATCCCACATCAAGGACTTTCTGACCAGGCTTAAGATCGAGCATTTCAACAAACTCTTTTGTTGTCTCTGTTGAATCAAACGGTTCTAATTCTCAGTCTTTATACTATATAGACAATCTTTCTCTCTACCCATTTTTCAAATAATCCAAAGACAGAAAATTGTGCTTCTGTCCCTTCAAATAAAAAACTTCCACACAATTTGGGCTGTTTTGTTATACACTTTTTTCATGCCTTGAAAACATTAAATTTGTAACTTTTTTCTGATCATGATCCAACAGAAAACCATACCCAAATGAAAAAAAATCACTTTCAATGATAAAATATGAGTTTTCAATATAATTATCAATTGCAAAAATAGCATACCTATTCCTCCTGTACTAACAAATCCTTCTCCAAACACACGTTCATAGCGCAGAATTCCATTAGATTTGTACTGGACATTGTCAAGGAATTGCTGGAACCCTCTATCATTGTCAGAACTAACTTTCTGCCATAACCAGCAAATCTGCACAAGGAAAACAAGTGATGTTAAAAACAACTTTTATGATCTTAAATGATATGGAACACATTATTAACACCAACAGAAGGATTGTAAACTATATTATTTTTTTACCTGGTTCTGGTTCTTTTTGTTTTTCACATAAGCTCCAATGCACTTGCAACCAACGAGAGATAGTTCAAAAGAATTCTCAGAAGTACTATCGCGTACATGACACTCTTTGAAGACCTGTTGAGAAGTAGGAATCATAAAAATTACTTGGATCCATCATTTTCTACTCTTTGTTTTCATTTTTTTTCATGGGGGATTCTCTCTGTTTCCTTGATTTTATACTTTTAACCTTTTTCAGGTTTTGTAAGCCTTTTTCTCTTGTCTATGTTCTGAAGAAAAGAAAAGTATCCAGTTTTAATGGAGTTCTTCTATGTCTCAACCATCTAAACATACATTGAGCAGTGATTTCAATCTCTCATCAAGATCATTCACCATACCAACACACTATTTCTCTCTTTAACATTTTCTTTCAGAACATGGATAATTTAAGATAAATGGTTCATAAAATTGGGATTTTCCAAGACAAATTGAATTCCATTTGAGGTTCTCATTTTCTTTATAGAAGGAATTCATCTTTATTCTGTTTCAGAATCATATCATTATCTTAATATATTAATTTTAGTTTAATCCATTAACTTCATATGCTCTGATAACAATTGACCCAAGTAGATACCTTTGTGTAATATCTAGGCTCACGGTAGTGAGTTGGGTTGTTCTTTCGCTTATGGTCTCCTGATTGATGGAAGCAAGACTCTCTAAAGAAAATATATCCACCAACCTTCAACCATTTGACCATTCTTTCCACAAGATTCTCAACCTGCAGTAAAGAAGATGCAAGAAAAAAACATAAGAAATGTAGATCTTTTATGGATAATGATCTATATGAAAAAAACTGATACAAAAACAACCCAAAGAAACCTCACCTCATTGTCAGAGAGATACATCAGTAGCCAGTTTGAAAATATAATGTCCAAGGATTCATCAGGAATAACGAGATCAGATGATGTTACATCAGCACACAAGAATTTAACATTCTCATAATGTCCATTGATACTTTCATTCTGAAACATTTGCAATAGTTAAAACAAATAGATACCATAAAAACAAACAGAAGGCATCAATGTATATGTGAATACCTTCTTTATCACACTTTCAATAAAATCCAGAGCCAAGACATGACCAGCTTTCTTAGCTAGCTCACCCGTAAAGCGACCAATTCCTGCACCTAGTTCCAGTACAGTTTTTCCTTCATAAGGTGGTAACAAAGAAAGAACCTGCATAAACCATTCCTTATATATGAGCTTCTTTAACAGGCCATTAGATAGTTTCCAGTTCTAGATTCTATATTTGAACTTTCTGAAATATTTAGATTTAGATAAAGTTTTAGATGATCTAAGGTTACTGCAAAATTGGGTAAATTTGCACCATTTTCAGCATGGTAACTTTTATGAATGAACTGGATTAAGGAATCACACATGAAATTGCATAAAACATCACAGCAGGATATTATTGTAAGAAAATTAAAGTTGATTGAACTTCAATATATAAAACATCATATTTGATGCAACTTTTAATGTTAATTATTCAGAAGTACTATAGCTTAAAGGAAAAAATAAGATAAATTTCATAAAGATAGGTTTAGTGGATATACATGAGATCAAAAACATATTTCATAATTTAAAAAGAACATTAATACATATTTTAAGAACAAAATACCACATAATTTGAAACCTTCTCTGGATTACTGTTGAAACCCAAGAAATATTTCAGAATCTGCTAGAGTTCAAGTTATTCATGAACTTAAAATTTTTCTTGTAACTCCCTATTTAGGATAACTTAAGGGCAAAAAGTCTTGATTAAAATAATAAAGATCTTTCGATTCCCACTAAGAATACCTTAAATTGAAGGAAAACGTGACTATGGAGTTATGCTAAAAGGCAGAGTTAGGATTTAAAATCTACTATGGCTACAAACTTTTCATAAAATTTACCCGAATATAAGGATAATAATATTAAACAACCAAGCAAAATCTACCTGGTTCACTTAGCTATATAGATAAAAAAAGAAATGGGTCATGCGAGTTACCCCAGATAGCCTTATGAGTAGATCCGCCTAACTTATTCCAGAAAATAAACTTCAATTTAGAAAAAATAGTATTTACATTTTTTTTTAAGTATCACAAAGACTAAAACCCAGTAACAGTAAAAGAATGTAAAATCTGCTCCTTCTCCAGGTTACATCAATCCCATCATCATCTCATGAACTATGTAGCTTACATTTTCCATTCTACATTTTAATTGGATAAAACAAAGAGGAATATTCTCTCTATATGTAATCCAATAAACAAATAGCAATTAAAAAAACAGAAAGCCCCAATATTCTCTCTATATGTAATCCAATAAACTATATGATGAAATGATGGATGAATGTTTGTTATAACAGAGAATGAATCAAATGAAGAATCAATTAGATCTAAGATCTAATAATGAACACACTTTAAAGACTGTTTCCATTTTTACTTTAAACAACAACCATTGTCCTATTTCTCTTCATCAAAACAAGATTTGCACGTGAAAAGGTTAATTAAAGAAATAAAAATTGAAAAAATCTTAAACCTCAGGTCTCTCCTCTTTGTCAAGATCAGCAGCTTTTGAATCAAGCATCATAGCTTCAATAGTAAGTTCTGAAGAATGTTCAACCCAATAATTCTTCTGAACCTCACGTTCTTGTCCTGCATGTGAATTTAACAATAATCAAAATGTAAGTCTTGAATTCTCTGTAAAGAACCGAGAGATAGATATATAGATAGATTTGTTCACCCAATTGAGTAGACATTGTGAAAATTGAGAATGTATGGAACTAGAAATGAATCGAATTGCAATGTGGGATCTGATAGAGAGTAAAGAACCCTCGATCTACAATGGTGATTCTTCTTCTTCTGAAATTGCATTCATTCAGTGCCACTTTTTATAGTTTCCTTTAATGAACCAAACCAAGTAAGGAAAGAAAAATATGTCTTTTTCAATAAACAATTTTTATATAATAAATTATTTTGAAAAAATCAAAGAATATGATATAGATAATAAATATAATGTAGATTATTTTAATATATGCATGCCTCATTATGTCGATTTGATATTTTAGATTATTTTAAATATGCATGCCTCTAGATTTGGTTGGGATTGAGTTTATTAAAATAAATTTGGTTTATTTATCAAATATTTAGTGGATGTGATTTCAAAGAGGATGGTATTTATTTTTATAAAAGAATAATATGAAATGATAAAATAAATTTATTTTCTTAAATATTGAATATTTCCTCTTTTTTAAAATAATTGAGTGATGCGATTAGTGAGATAATGAAATGATGGTTAATTAGGATTAAATTAAAAAAAAAAAACAATCTTTAAGAAACTTTATGGCCTTGTTTGTTCGGATTAAGTTATTTAAATAAACAAAACTAATTAAACATTATTTTATTTCCTATTTATTTATCTAATTACTCAATTCATTAACAAAAAAATATTAAAATATATTCTATTTTAAATTATAATTTTTATTTTATTATTATATATTAATAACTTTTAAATTTGTTTATCAAAAAAATTAATATTTTCTTAAAATCATTACCAATTATTATTATTTTTCTCTTTATATGTTTAAAAACAATTATATTCAAACAAGGCCTAATTTTTGTTTGTACTCAAAATAAAAAGTTGATAAATATTTTTATTTTTATATACATATTATGTTATTTATTGATGTTTGATTTTATATTAGATAATATTTTATAATATAAATTAAATAGATATATATTTGTTAATTTATTGACATTTTTTTTTTTCAAATTCAGTTTGATTTATATATAAAAAAAAATTAAATGGGTAAATAAAATTAGTTTGGATTATTTTCAAATATGACTTTATAGTGATATTAAAACATATAAATTATTCTTAATTTTCTCTCTATAATAATTTGAAAATATTAAACTCACTGACATGAATGTAATGTGGGTGGTCTACATCCATTCATAGAAAAAAAGTAATAAATAATTTTAAAATATATTACTATATAATCTAAAAAATTGTTTTTACATCAATTTTTATTATTATATAAAAATATATTATTTGAGATAGTTTATTTTATAAAAAACAAATAAATTAATATTTTATTATTAATTTACTTTTTATTTAATTATTTGAATATTGCAAATAAAATAAATTTATTATTTATAATATTAAATATATATATATATATATATTTCACTTAATTAATTTAGATAAATTATTTTTTATCAAGCAACATTTTAAAAAAAGAAAAAGAAAAAAAAGCAAAAAATAACTAAGCTCATATCAAACCAGCCCTAAAGTAATCTAATTAATATAATTCGTGAATTTATTTTATCTTTTTTTAATAAGATATGAATCATATGATCAACTTTTTTTTCCCTTTTTCCTTTTATTTTTTTAAGTGGTTGAGAAAGATTTAAGAGATTCTTTCTAGATTCACACCATATATTTAAAAAAAAGATATTTAGGAGATGGTTTGATTTGAATTTATGATAAAATTATTTGTTGATTCATATCTTGTGCAAATATCAGAAAATT
Organism: Impatiens glandulifera; assembly: GCF_907164915.1. Classification (NCBI taxonomy): domain Eukaryota; kingdom Viridiplantae; phylum Streptophyta; class Magnoliopsida; order Ericales; family Balsaminaceae; genus Impatiens; species Impatiens glandulifera. The sequence goes on along the minus strand of NC_061867.1, from coordinate 15,803,261 downwards.
TATGTTAAAATCTTATAAAGAAAATTAATACATTTGTTTAAAAGAAAATTTCAATACAATTAGAACATAAAACAAAAATCACACAAATCATCAGGCAAAGTATACATAATAAAATCAAAGTATTTGATAAAGGTTAACAAAAATAGGTAAACAATAATGTTTTTTCTCAATAAAAATAACATATAGTGATATTTAATTAGAGCTAACAAGTAACAAGAGAAACATAAAAATATAAATTTACATATATGCTAACAAATACATAATTATGGATTTGTTTTTATTTTTTTGGAAAGGTAAAACATGCTAAATTAAGGTTTGAATCCAATTTTTTTTTATTAGTTAAAATATAGACACTTTAACCACCTGATATACTACATTAGAATTTTAAGAATTAAAATTAAATAAAATTTAATTTATAAATAAATAGTTAAATTTTTATTTAATTCAAATAAAAAATTACATATACAAAAAATAATTTATAATAAATAATCTTTACAAAATTAAAATAATTAAATTAAAATCTAAATGTTAAATTATTTAACCAATTTACAAAAATAAAAACTACAATGAAAATGTTAATATAATTAAAAAATGGACTTATTTGAGTTTTATAACAATAAATAATTAATCAAAAAAGTCAAACAAACTAAACAAAGTATGAAAAAAAATCAATTGCATATAAGTATTCTAAACGATAATGAAAATTATCTTTATCCAAAATTTTGTAATACATAAAAAAAAAATGTCATGTCAAAGAATAATTAATCTTTAAAAGAAAGTGATTGAAAAAAATGAAAAATAATTTTAAATCTAATTCTTTGTTACTAAAGTAATAGCCCAATAAATGATTACCCACAAAATCAGAGCATATAATAACAAACAATCCATAAAAAGTTGAGCTTATTATTATAATTAAAAAAAAATCTTTTGACAATAAATTTAATTTGGTTAACCAAAATGCAATACCTAATAAAAATTAAAAATCAAACTCGAGTCTGAACAATGGAAAAAAATCGAAGATCTTCTTAATTAATATATACATGAAAGCAAGAACCAAAAATAATCATTTTCAATCTTCTAACTAACTTGAATTGAAATTTACATCAACAATAATTCTAATTTTTGAATTATGCATTCTCACAATCTAAAAAATAAGTAACAATGGAGATTAAAATATTATAAATTATTAAAATATTAATTTAATGAAGAGTTTCATTAATTACACAACATTTATGTCAAAACTCACTTGTTCAATTTTCTTTTCCTGTTTTGTGAAAAGCGTGTTCAAGATTTTGACTCACAATATTTATTATCACACTATGTATTCATGATAACTCAATTAATGCAATATTTAAACATATAAAATATTACAACATTTGATAAAAGTGTTTTTTTATTATAATAATTCTCTTAGAAAAATAATTATAAACAATCAAGACTTTATTAAAAAAAAAGCTTTACATCTATTCATTATTAAAATTAAAATTTCATATACATTTATTTATATAATGTTTTTAAAGATTGAATTAAACATTTACATATAAATAAATAAATTAAAGATTGAATTAAACATTTCCATTATATGTGTAAAAAAAAATTGGCCATTAGAGAGAGAGAAGGGACGGATTTTGCGAGAAGACAAGATCCAATGTGGGACAATTTCAGATTCTATTTCTTTTATAAAAGTTGCTATTTTGTTTTATTATAATTTGTGATTTAAAATACATAATTTTAAATTATTATATATTAAATTTATTTAAATAATTTATAAACAGTGGAACATCTCATTAGATATATCAAATCACAAATAGTCCCTATCAAAAAAAAATATTAAATTATTAGATTTAACAACAAACAAACAAACACAAAAAAATCTTATAAATAGTGGTATATGAATGCTTTAGTTATCTAAATTAACTTTTGGTTAATTAGGTACATTTATAAAATAAAAATAAAATCGCTAAAAACACGAGTTAAGGAATTAAAAATACTTATAAAAAATGAGTTATTTAAACTTTTTTTAAAATGATAAATAAATATTGTATAAGAGAATAGATGTTTCATATTTGACTTTTTTTTTTTTATAATCTCTATGTATTGTGTAAATTCTTTTTAAAAAAAGATGTAAAAGAAAATACAGATTACATAAATATTTATGTTGACCATATTCAATGACGTTTGAATTCACTTTTCAATAGGATTTTATGAACATAGATAAAAAAAGAAGTTATTTGAATTCAAAATTTCTAAGTATGATTGAAAAAATAGTCAAATGTATGATAAATTGTAAAAAAAAAAAGGAAGAATTAGTAAACTTATAATTATGTAATTATTCAAACAAACAAAAAGTAATAATATATATTGAATTTTAGGAACACCTATAACAATTATATCATATTTCAACTTAAAGACTTTAACTACTTTCATGTAATAAGGATTAATTTTAAATTACAATAAATAAATAAATACCAACCAAAAAGATATGTAATATATAAAGCAATTATAAATTAATATCCAAAAAATTTAACATATATATTTGGAAGTATATATAATTAAAAATCCAATACTTTTTTTAAAATCATAAATGATGAAACTGATTTTTTATTTTTATGAAAATGTAGAACAAATTTCACTATTATATTTTTTTTTTTGTGAAAGATAAAAAGAAAATTAATGAAAAAATCATAAAAAACACAAACATTTTTTTAAAATTATATTCAATTATATTATTAAAATTATAATCACTTAGTCACTCAAACGCAAGTCGAATCTGTTTTGTCGGAGTAAATGAGTTAGGTTTTTAATTTACGTGTTAATCTGTTCATAGTTTATTGTGGTTAAATTTACAAAAATAAAAAAAAATGACAAATATATAAGTAAACATTTTAACCAATTAAGTTAATAAAAAATTATATTTTAAAATCAACCTAAAATTTAATAAATGTGTAATAATACATTTATATAATTTTAAAATTTTATAATATATATATATATATATATATATATATATATATATATATATATATATATATATATATAAACACAATTTTCTCAAATAACTGAGTTCTCGCACATCGCATGAATCGTTTTTATTAGAATAAACTTATTTTGTTGTTAATTTGTGAGTTATTATATCCATAAAACTTGAAAAATATAAAATTTAAATATAAGATAAAATTTTGAACTATTAATTTAAATGATAAAATATTTTCTTATAAAAACAAAATTTAGTTAGTTTTGTGGTATGAAATATAAATTAATAATTAAATGTGGAAAATTGATTGATATTATAATTTTTTTTTTCAAATTCTGTATAAAAATAATAATAATTATAGAGAAAAATACTTTTTGTTAATATCAATATATTGATTAAAATTATTATTTGTACAATTATATATATTAATACACAGAATTATTACAATTATTTTATATTTAAGCATTAATTGAATTACAAAATTATCAAACAAATTTAGATATATAACCTAACTAATTCATTATAACAATTTAAAAGAAGAAGAAATGAAGTACCAACTTGACCACTTCTATTGCTCAACGAAAAAAAGGAAAGGACCACCGTACTTAGACATCACATGGTGTTAATTATAAATATTTAATTCTTTATTTTTTATTTTATGAACTTTATGATAAATAAATGAAAGGACCACCATTCTTTGGAATCTTTTGTGATGAATATTGAATCAGCAAATGGGCCATCTTCATTATTTTAATAATTTGTCATAACAATTGATATTTTTGAATTTAAATAATATTTTAAAAATTAAATATTTATTTATTAAATAAATATATTTATCAATCAAAATATTAAAATAATTTGTATTTTAAAAAGTAATAATTTTATTATTATTAAATATTAGGGTTTAAGAAAACTTTACTCAATAATTCAACTTTTAATAATTTTGTTTGTTTAAATAATTGAATTAGTTATTTAAAAATACCAATCCAAACAAGTTCATTACTTTTTTTTTACTTAATTTATCGCCTTTATAAATAAAATGTTATTTAAATTAAAAAATAAATAAATTTGTTTAATCATTTCAGATCGCCTCATGATCGACAATTTCATTTTCAACCCCAAATAATAGCAATTCGGTTTGAATAATAATATTGAGGTACATTAGTTGCAACAAACTACATTGATCAAAATTGTGAAGGTAGGTGTTAGAGAGAAAAGTTGAGAAAGTGAAGAGATAATTTAATTTTTTAAATCTAAATTTTATTTAAGATGTGTGACGAATTTTGTTGAGATAAAGTCACTATATATAACTAAAATTAGAATGGTTCGAACTCACAACCAATCTAATTGAAAACAATTCAATTTATGGACTTTAAATAATATATATATATATATATATATTAAACACTAATTTGTGTTATTTTAAATAATATAATGAATTTAAAACAAATTATTCTTAAAACCAAACAAAACCCTATATTGCCCTCAATTATTTAAGGGATATGTAGGTCCATTCACCATTGGTAATTGATTTCAATGTAACACCCTATGGCCTATATCATTATTGAAGTATATGACACGTGTATGGTGTTGCTTAAATAAAATTTGGAACATAGCTTTTTAACTTTTTAGTCTATTTTTTTAATTGTTTTTTATACAAAAAAAAAAAAAAACTAGCTTTTTTACTAATTGCTTAGGTTATGAGTTTGTGTTAGACTATAGTTGATTGAATGTGATCTTTCATCATTTTATTTATTTAGTGTCCGTGAACAGATGCAATAATCATATATTTTTTTATTTATTTAGAAAGTTTATTATAATTAATATTATAACTTGTACTAAAATATTTTTTTATGAGTTTTATTATTTTGTTGCGATTCATCAATTAAAATTAATTTTAAAAAAGGAATTATTTTTGTAGAATTGATTAACAAAGAAAACTTGAGTAAGATGTATGTAAATATTTATTTAAATGAATATGAGTTTATTTAGAAAATATTTATAGATGGTAATTTTTACAAGATTTTGTTTTATAAATATATTAATATATAATGATAACATAATTTTTTTAAAAGAAACTTATGATATTTTAATATTTTAAATAATAAATTAAATGTTATAATTGATAAAAAAAAAAATAAATGGAGTGAAAATCTAACAAACAAGTCTCACATTTATTTTGATTTTGATTGTTTTCATTGTAAAATACAATTTTTTATGTTTTTATGAAATTGTATCAACCTGAACTAAAATATGCTATGGTTTTATTACTTCTTTCGGGTTATAGAGGATTTTGATATTTTAAATGACAAATTGAATAATTTAATTAATAAAAGATACATAATATAATATGTTATTTAAATATTCAGATGATTATATTAAATGAATGTTTTTTTTAAATTAAAATAATCATCATGATATGAGTTTAATCATTATCAATTTCTACCAAAACAGAGCCACACACAATATATTAAATAAATATTTTACTTTGTAAGGGGATGAAATAAAAAGATGAAAAAAAATATTAAATAAAAAGTATTTTAATATTTTAATAAATAAAATGAATGATTCAACAAATCAAATGAAAGAGAGAAAATATTAAATATTAAATAAAAAATTCAATAAATTTTAAATAAAAATCTCAATATCAAACAATCACTTAAAATAAGCCTATCACTAGAATGAACAATATATGTAGGGGAATTGTTGAGTTTGTATCGATTTTCTAAAATATTTAACTCCATTAATGAACAAATTATACATATTCAATTTGAATTATTTACAAGCCACCAAATTTACATTATAGAAAAAACACATTGGATCTGATGAATTTGTGAATTTGAAACAATCGAGATAAAAAGATTCTCTTTTTTATTGGAAAATGTGATGATGGCAGATTTGTGTATAGGAACTAATGTCCAAAAAAAATGCCTCGATGTGTGAGATATTTTTTTTTTTATAAATTGAGATTTGAGATAATTTGGATTCTCATTTATTATTATATTTGCAATAATAATAATAATAAAGTTTTAACTACAAAAGTAACTAAATTGTAAGGGTTGAATAAGGAGACAAACAAATCACGAGTTCGAATTTATTAATTCGAAAACTTTTGGTTAAAGCGAAAACCATGACGGTACGATGTTATGTTAGTTGTTTTTAATTAAAAAAATATAATAATAATAAAATAAAATCATATTAAGAAAATGATATACTTTTGTATCATTTGACAACATATACATATCCTTACTAAATGTTCATTCTTCCATTCTTTTCCTTTTTCTTTAACAAACCACAACACTTATAAACAATTAATATACAATATATAATAAAATAAGATTATAGAAAGCAACAAACAAAAATGCAAAACAAAGCTTAATTTAATATAAGGTCGTGAAAATTTTTAAATATCAATAAAAAATAATAGAACCAACAATACATCGACAAAGAGATAAAGATTGTATCATAAGCATTCAAGCACAATTATACCTAAATATGTTTCAAACCGTAATAGGTACACTAAATCTAAACGATACCCTAAGAAATAATAAAATTTAGGATTAATTTATTCTATTGAAAGATTCCTTCCCAATAATCTACACAAACATCCCACAAAAATCAAAAGATTACTTACCACATAATTTAGAGTAACTTGAGTAATATATGATTTTATGTGAAACCAATTACATAATGTTTTCATGACAAAGATAACATATTTTCTATCATTATAAGTTGAAATTATTTCTAATATCTGGGTACATATATTATTTAGTAATGGTATATTAGTTATTATCATATAAAGAAAAAAAACCCAATTAAATTGATCTATTAAAATTTAAAATTATGGGCTTATTTAGACATCTATAATAAATATGGGGAAATATTTGTGTAGAAACAGAAATACTATTTATTATTTCGTTGATTAGCCGAATAATATATGGATATATTAGGGACAGGTCCCCAACCCATATAGATAACTTACCTATTAGGTTTCTGTTGGGAAAAATTAAAACAAAGAAAGAGAAAGTTAATCAAGAAAGAAATATTTTTAATTAACTTTAAAAGAATACAAATGAATTTTATGGCTTAGAACATAATTTTGATGATGAAGTTTTGAATAAGACTAAGTTATCTACTTTTTTGGTGCAGACACAAATTTAAAAGACTTTGCTACTTCAGACGCGGTCTGAAGCAGACTGTCTTAGACGTCTTACATAATTAGACGAGGTAGTCTAATTTCTTTAGACGCGGTCTAAAGGAAAGCGTAGTTAGACGAGGACGTCTAACTCCTTTAGACGAGGATGTCTAACTCCTTTAGACACTGTCTAAAGGGATGCGTAGTTAGATGAGAACGCCTAACTCCTTTAGACACTGGGAAACGTAGTTAGACGAGAACGTCTAACTCATTTAAACGAGGACGTCTAACTCCTTTAGACGCTGTCTATAGGGAAACGTAGTTAGACGAGGACGTCTAACTCCTTTAGACACTGTATTAATGGATGCGTAGTTAGACGAGGGCGTCTAAATCCTTTAGACGCTATCTAAAGTGATGCGTAGTTAGACGAGGACGTCTAACTCCTTTAGACGCTATCTAAAGGGATGCGTAGTTAGACGAGGACGTCTAACTCCTTTAGACGCGATCTAAAAGAAGCGTAGTTAGATGAAGACGTCTAACTCCTTTAGACGCGGTCTAAAGGTGATGCAGCGTGCGTGGCTAGGATGAACCTTTATCAAGATTCGTTGATTCTTACGAATACCGAAATTGATAGATATTGAGGAAAACTCGTTTTCTGATTAATAATCTTCCCTCACAAAGTGTTTTAAGATTCTTTTAAATACTCAAACCCTAGCTTGCAAAAGAAATAAACAACTTTTAATAAATTGCAAAAAAACACCCGAAACTAATAAAAATGCGATTTTGAGCCCCTAAACGTTTCCGCCCGAAAAACACTAGGCAATCGTCGAAATTTGACACTTGCGAGATATTTTCGGATGCTGCAACTTTCGCATAAACGCCTCTTCGACTCGCACCGCATCATTCCCCCCAGGTAAAAAAGATTCGTCCTCGAATCTGGAACCGCATCATCCTCATCAGAAGAAGACTCACCCACAAAAGGAACAAGATGCTTCACATTGAACACATCAGAGGTACGCACATGACTGGGAAGGCGTAAACGATAAGCATTGGGGTTGATCTTCTCCACAATCTCAACAGGACCAATCTTCTTAGCAGCAAGCTTGCTATATTCATGAGCTGGAAAACGATCCTTAGTCAGAATAGCCCACACAAAGTCACCAACTTCAAAATCAACAGCACGCCTTCTCGAATCAGCCTTCTCCTTGTACTTGGCAGTAGCAGCAACCAAGCGGTCATGAGTGGTCTGATGAACCTGAGCCAACTGACCAACAAAATCCGCAGCAGTGGAATGAGGACGCACCTTGCTGGGCAGCGCTAACAAATCAAGAGGAGCACGCGGAGACAGCCCGTAAATCACATGGAAAGGACTGAAACCAGTGGAGCGATTAACAGCATGATTGTGAGCAAACTCGGCCTGAGGCAGCTTCAGATCCCAAGCCTTAGGATGATCCCCAATTAAACTGCGCAGAAGGTTCCCCAAAGACCTATTAACAACTTCAGTTTGGCCATCAGTTTGCGGGTGATAGGCACTGCTAAAATTCAGCTGAGTATTAACCAAACGCCAAAGACTCCTCCAAAAGTGACTCACAAAGCGAGTGTCCCGATCAGAAACTATGGAGGCAGGAAGTCCATGAAGGCGATACACATCCCTGAAATAAAGCTGTGCAACAGCCACAGCATCAGAGGTTTTCTTGCAGGGAATGAAATGAACCATCTTCGAGAATCGGTCAACCACCACAAAAATCGAATCAGAACCACGCTGGGTACGTGGCAGCCCAAGGACAAAATCCATACTGACATCAGACCATGGTTGAGTGGGAATAGGCAGAGGCAAGTATAACCCGGCATTAGTCGAAGCGCCCTTAGCCAACTGACAAACACGACAACGAGCAACAAAACGCTCCACCTCTTTGCGCATCGAAGGCCAGAAATAAGAAGCTGCAAGAAGCTGGAAGGTACGATCACGCCCAACATGGCCTTCTTTGTGGAGTTCCTGAATCATCCTCAAACGCAGGCTGCAATCTGGAATGCACAGCTGCACACCGCGGAAAAGGAACCCATCCTCCAAGATAAAGTCCCTCGAATCCCCCTGTTGGATGCGAATGAGGACCTGAGAAAAGAAAGGATCATCACGATAGAGGTCCACAAACGAATCAAAGCCGGGTACATGGACACGCATCTCCGCCAACAGCCCATGACGACGACTCAAAGCATCAGCCACGCGATTAGACACACCAGCCTTGTGTTTAATCACAAAAGTAAACTGCTGTAAATAAGAGACCCACGAAGCATGACGATGAGAAATCTTGTCCTGACCACCAAGATGCTTGAGGGAATCATGATCCGTATATAAGACAAACTCCCGCTGAAATAAATAATGACGCCAGTGTTTGACTGCCTGGACAATAGCATAGAACTCAATATCATAGGTACTGAAACGAAGTTTAGCGCTAGACAGTTTCTCACTAAAATAAGCAACAGGACGCCCAGATTGGCTAAGTACAGCCCCAATACCCAATTTCGAAGCATCACAATGTAGTTCAAATGGCTGGGAAAAATCAGGAAGAACCAAAATAGGGGCTGAAGTGAGTCGGTGCTTGATCTCAACAAAGGCAGCCTCGGCATCATCCGTCCAGAAGAACTTAACCCCCTTCATACAATCAGTGATAGGAGCCGTAACACTACTGAAGTGAGGAATAAAACGCCGATAGAAGGAAGCCAAGCCATGAAAACTGCGAACTTCAGTGATCGAAGAGGGGCGGGGCCACTGATTGACAGCCAGTACCTTACTCGGGTCCACTTTCAGGCCCTCCCGAGACACCACATAACCGAGGAACTGGGTAGAATCAGTAAGAAATGTGCATTTCGAGGAAGCAACATAGAACTTGTCACGCCGGAGAACAGATAACACCTCACGAAGATGGGAGAGGTGTGCTACCTCGCTGTCACTGTAAATCAAGATGTCGTCGAAGTAAACGACTACAAACTTCCCAATAAAAGGGCGAAGAGCCTGGTTCATCACACGCATAAAGGTGCTAGGAGCATTCGACAGACCAAACGGCATAACCAGCCACTCATATAAGCCCTCACGAGTCTTAAAGGCAGTCTTCCACTCATCACCCATGCGAATACGAATCTGATGGTATCCACTCTTGAGATCCAGTTTGCTAAACACAGAAGCACCACCCAACTGATCCAACAAGTCATCCAACCGGGGAATAGGAAACCGATAACGCACTGTAATCTTGTTGATAGCACGACTATCAATGCACATACGCCAAGACCCATCCTTTTTTGGGGTAAGAAGGGCCAGGACAGCACAGGGACTAAGGCTCTCTCGAATGTGTCCCTTAGCCAGCAAGTCCTCCACCTGTCTACGCAACTCTTCATGTTCTTTGGGACTCATGCGGTAATGAGGACGGTTGGGTAGGGCAGCACCTGGAACCAAGTCAATGTGATGCTGGATATCACGCAAAGGAGGCAAGGCACAAGGCAGATTCTCAGGAAAAACATCTGCAAACTCCTGTAACAGCGGCTGCACTAGAATAGGCACCTCAGAACTAGCACCACAGGTAATCAGCGAACAAAATAGAGCAAACACCATGCCAGATTCGACCATGGCGGTCTGAAATGGACCCCGAGACAACAAGGTGGAAGGGGGGGACGCATGATGAGTGGGGGCAGCACCCTTCTTGGGCTGATTTGGCATCAACACAATCTTGATACCATGAAATAAGAACGTGTAGGTATTAGCACGCCCATCATGTATAACAGAATGATCAAACTGCCAAGGGCGACCAAGTAAAAGGTGACAAGCATCCATAGGAACCACATCACAATATACAACATCACGATAATGGGAACCAATGGAAAAATTAACAAGTACGCGCTTGGAAACTGTAACATCCGTACCTTGACTCAGCCAGGACAGGCGATAAGGCTTGGGGTGAGGTTCAGTGGACAGACCCAGCTTCGAAACTACAACCTCAGAAATCACATTCTCACAACTCCCAGCATCAATGATGAAGGTGCAAACTTTGCCACCGATGGTACAAGTGGAATGGAACAGATCATTGCGTAACCACTCGTTGTCAGGAGCACGAGGGGTTAAACATGATCGATGAATCACCAAAAGGGGGCCAACATCACCAGAAACATACTCCTCCGCTGCCTCATCATCATAAACATCATACACTGGGGTTGAATCTGAAGGAAGAGCAGAGTCAGGATCATCCACCTCAGTAAAAAGACCACGATTGGTGGACTTTGGGTTGCGACACTCTGCTTGGCGATGGCCAACTTCACCACAATTGAAACAACGCAAGCCACCGGGACGTCCCTGCGGGGGGGCTGTAGTGCCGCGAGGGGGGGCTGGGGTGGGATGGGCCGGCTGGGAAGAAGAACCAATGCCACTAGTGGGGACAACCTGTTTTCCAAAGCTACCCGAACCGCGCCTGGCTAGCTGTTTCTCAGCCTGTGAAGCACGCTGATGTGCCTCAGAAACAGTCAAGGGATCAAACATATTCAAAATATCCTGCAACTGGAGGCGAAGACCACCAATATAGCGAGAAACCAACTGGAGAGGGGACTCAGACAGGTCAACACGAGCCACAAAGGTGTAAAACTCAGTGGAATAGTCATCCACGGAACGAGAACCCTGACGAAGATTCTGGAACCGCTGGTACAGGTTACGTTCGTAATTATATGGTAGAAACGCAGCCCTAATATGCTTCCTGAATTTGTCCCAATTCGTGAGCTTTGCCTTACCATGACGAACACGTGTCTGTTTCAACTGCTGCCACCATGCTTGTGCACGACCATGTAAGCGGATCGTAACAAGGGGTACACGACGATCTGCAGGAACTTCCTTGAAATCCAGAATCTCTTCAACCTGAGAAAGCCAATCAATAAACTCTTCCGGTGGTAGACTACCATCGAACTTAGGGATGTCCACCTTGAAAGCCTGCTCCCAGCGATGATTGAGGCGTTCAGGGGATCGATTCCGAAGACCACCGAAAGGGTTTTCATCTGTCACCGTAACATCATCTTCAGGGTGGTGCATGTGCATAGATGCATCCATCCGTTGCGTCAACCATTCAACCTGCCGCCTCAAATCGTCGTTATCACGGCGAAACTCAGCGTTTTCACGTCGCAACTCAGCAAGGTCACCATCATCAGCACCAGGGGTAGGGTTGCGCGGCTGTCTTCGGGGCGGCATACCTCAGGGTCGCCTGGAAACTGATACCAACTGATGCAGCGTGCGTGGCTAGGATGAACCTTTATCAAGATTCGTTGATTCTTACGAATACCGAAATTGATAGATATTGAGGAAAACTCGTTTTCTGATTAATAATCTTCCCTCACAAAGTGTTTTAAGATTCTTTTAAATACTCAAACCCTAGCTTGCAAAAGAAATAAACAACTTTTAATAAATTGCAAAAAAACACCCGAAACTAATAAAAATGCGATTTTGAGCCCCTAAACGTTTCCGCCCGAAAAACACTAGGCAATCGTCGAAATCTGACACTTGTGAGATATTTTCGGATGCTGCAACTTTCGCATAAACGCCTCTTCGACTCGCACCGCATCAAAAGGGAAGCGTAGTTAGACGAGGACGTCTAACTCCTTTAGACGCGGTCTAAAAGGAAGCGTAGTTTGATGAGGTCGTCTAACTTCTGTAGACGCGGTCTAAAGGAAAGCGTAGTTAGACGAGGAAGTCTAACTCTTTTAGACGCGGTCTAAAGGAAAACGTTTGATGCATTACTTTAGCAGCCGTCTGAAGATAGCATCCGTCTAACCACGTTCTCTTTGCTGTCTGCTGCACCTGTCTTCAGCAGTCTGACAAGCCAGCTAATTCTATCAAATTAATGATTGCCACGTACGCGGATATCTCTCAAATATATTCCCAGTACAAGACAAGATCAGAGGATATTTGGCGCACTACCTGTTCGATACGGCCACGATCCAAATACTCAGAGTCTGTTGTACTCTCGTACTATAGGAGACCGCCCAACGGACACATGCCACGTGTCCAAACAGAATATTCGACCGTTGGTGTACTTAAACTATAAATAGAATCCCAAAGACAACGGTCGAACAACGGTTCTAACAGTGGAAAATCTTATTGACTCTCTTTTTCATACAATTCTCTCAAGCGGAATCTATTACTGTCTAGCTGTGATTATATTGTAATACTATTTTTTCTGTGAGAAACTTCAGTGTTGTAAGTTGAACACATGTTGTTCTGATCAACAGAGAGTTAGTTAGCTCAATGAATTGTATCTGATCTAAAGTTTTAGTGGATATCCTTCTGGTTGTGGAAGAAAGGGTGACGTAGGAGTTTTATCTCCGAACATCCATAAAACTCATTTGTTCTCTAATTTTTGCCATTATATTCAGTTGTGAAAAACTTCAAATCCAACAAACAGTTCTGTACTTGAATCCGTTTCAAGAGTTTGTGAAGATTTGCGTAGAATAGAAACAAATACTAATCCCTCACAAGATTATTATCGAATCGTTTATCGTAAGCTGTTCACAATAGTGAGACCCTAGTCTCTATTGTCAACACCGATCCCAACAATTTCTCTCATGACAAAAGACTTATATTCGTCTCTCAAGAACACTCAAGAAGGTCTATCGATATAGGGTTGGAAGACTTAAACCCAACTCACATTAGAAATTCCGATTCAAAACCAGAACTAAGAGATTCAAGATTGGGAAAGAAGATCCGATGAACAACGAAGAACGACTTAATGAACCGTCCTTCATTTCAGATTCAAATATATTTCCGCAATTACAGTTTATCTCAATTTATTGACATAGAGCGTTAAGATTATAAATTTAAGAAATAAAGATCTAAATTAAAGATTATAAGATTATATACATTGATGACATATTTAAAATGCCTAACAAATTACGGACTATATGTGTTATGTGTTCTTTTTGTGCTCCACATAAGTGAACCATATTTTGTTTGTCAAGCCTAGAATATTGAAGTGGGCCTTTTTTTTATTGTTTTTTTAAGAAGAAAATAATATTGAAGTTGAAAATCTATAACTATGCAACAAAAATGATAGAGCGGGGCACCTATAAGGCGAGCCGAAAGAGGAGCCACTAAGAATTGTTGATACAATTCATTAATCTATTATCACACTTTATAATTAATTAAATTATATAGCCATAGCATTAATTAGCATAATGTTTTTATCTCTAACAAATAATAATAATAATAATAATAATAATTTTCATTTTGTCCCTACAATTACTATTTTAGTAGGGAAGATGTCTCGTTTTTATTTCAATCACTCATAATTGAATCGGTGTTATATTTTGTTCGATTTGATATCTTATATAGCCGGATCAGAATTTTCAATCCAAAATTTTATCTCCAAATAATATTATCAATGGTTGGTGGATTGTTTCTTGCTCATATCCTCCAGTTGTTTTGGTGATCTTTTCTTAAGTCTATGTCTATTTCCTTCTTAAAAATAATGATATCGAATTTGAAGTTATTTTTTATTTTTTCAATAAAAAGTAACTAAAATAGTTATTTCAATTTGAGATCTTCTTATATGTATTAGCTCAATATTTATATGAGTTTTTCACGTTTTTTTTAATATATATGTAGATGATCAGAAACAAAACTTTTTCCAGCGTTGCTTACCAACCTCGATTAAAAATAATTTTCATTGTCGCTTAAAATATTTGTAGAGATTCTTCCGATACCGTTTAATTGATTTGTTCGACATACTTAATTTACTTCAACACTTATCATTACATATATTTGGAGTCACCATGAAAAAATATTAATATTATTCGATTTTTTTCATTAAAATTTTAATTATTCAAATGTGTTATATTATTTAACACGTAAATTTTTATTTAATTATTTAATTTTGTTAATATTATTTTACAATTTAATTTTAGATATGTAATTTTCTAATTTTAAATTAATAAAAAATAATATATATATATATATATAATAATAATAATAATAATAATATTTCACTATTTTGGAATTTAAAAGTGAACTATCATGACATCCGGGTGCTAGTGGGGTAATTTATCATTCATTTTGAGACAATAATGGAGTAACAATAATCTCTTCCACTAACCATGAGTTAAAATAAAACTAGTTATGATTAACGTGGATCCAACACTCTTAATTTATTTATCTGTGAAGCCCTAGTTTTATTTAAAAAAAAGAAAAAGAAATGTAGAAAGTAAAAACAATAAAAATGATATCACGAAAATAAGAAAATAATACAAATACATTATTCTATATGTTATCGAGCTCGTACATTCTCGAAAAAACGATTAATTTTCTCGAACGACTTCACCAGCTTTTCAGAGCGAATTTAAAAAATCCTCATAATAATAACATTATAAATAATACGAATAAAACGACTACGATCATTGAAGATTTAATAAATTTTTCTGAAACTTGATAATCCATTCCAAATTAAGAGTCATAATTATTTGAATTCCATTAAAATTAAAATTTTAATTCTATTTTTAAATTTTAAATAGTACAACAAATATACAAATTATAATTAACACTCAAATTTCAATTTTAATGTTGTGAAACAAATATATTCTATTATGACAAATTATTCGGAGCTCTCCAATTATTCTGATCGTTTAATTTTAGCTTCAAATTACTTTTTAAAACAAATAATCTCTTACACTTTTAGAAATGGTCATCAATGATTCTCTTGTCAACTTTTTTTTAACGGCTTTAACTAACCCTTAAACTATTCCGATGACCCTCCAACTATTATGATCGTTTACTTTCAACTCTTGAATTATTTGTTTACACTGTCCCAAAACTATCAAAATATTCACTCGTGACTCTTTTTTTAAGAAAATGGCTTAACACATTTTCATTAAGAATCCAAAAAGTGGGAGGATCAATAATTAAAACGAGACAAATCCTAGTTTTGATTGTAAAATGACAAACAAAAGACCAAAAAGTTTCTGAATAATAACATTTAAATAACATTATAAACACATATTATAATGAACAAAGATTACAATCTATCTATCCCAACATGTGTTGTCTCCATATCTGTCTTTTTAACCATATTACTTTCTTCCACGTCCCATTCCTCTTTCGTTCTTCATGAAGGGAGATTGAATTGAAGTAGATGATGGTGCAAGTCTGCTATCATTATTTAATCTTCTTTTATATGAACCCATATTAACATGATAAAATGTATTCTTCTTCAAAATTTGAGGGCTTTTATCACTTTTTTTCTCTACTTCAGTTTTACGTGTTTGAAGATCAACAACCTTAGTTTCCTCTTCGCTTTTCTTCTATGATATATCTTTACTTCATCTTCTGCCTCTTTCTCTTCCTTGTCTTTATGTTTATCTTCTTCAACATCTCCCGTTTCATTAATTTAATTGTTTTCTTCATTATCTGATTCTACCTTACTTTCTTTCTTTACATCATTACTTTATTCTTTCTTCGATTCTTCCTTGATTTCTTCCTCTATATTTTCTCTTGATGATTTCCTTTAACTTCCCCAATATGATCTTTGATCCTTGATTCTCCTGTTTCATTTTTCTGCTTTCTTTCTTCTTGAGTTTTCAGGATTTTATACTTTTCCTCAATTGCTTTTACACATTTAGTGCTAGAATATTGAAAAGTATTGCAGAAAGCACACATGTCTGGCCTCCATTCATATGAGATTTCCATGACTATAAACTTTCTTTTCTTGTCAACTACTGTCATGTTCTTTGGCAGCGTACTTCAAGGATGCACTTGAATACTTATTCTAGCAAAGATAAGTTGTTCTCATCCTTCTATAATTGGGTCCATGTATAATAGTTTTCCCAATAAACTTGAAAAGTTACTTAGAGCTTTTGCATTGTACATGTGTGCTAGGATGTTTCAAAGCAAACCATATCTAGGCTGTTTCTTTAGGTTTGCTTAGAATGTTCAATTTTTTCAGACCATCTTTCCAACTTCATACAGTTAGATCCAATATAAGTATGCTAATATTTTAGAATATCATCCAAGTTTGATCCCTTCTTGAACTGTAGAAAATAGAGATCATTTATGTTTACAAAAACCTTTTCCAGTCCTTTCCCATTATTTCATTAAGGCTTCCTTGGTGATTGAGGAGGATACTCTTTTCTTCCATATATATAGTTTCCAATCACTACATTTTCTATTCCTTAACACATTTTTCTCTACTTCATTTGGAAGTTTAAATTCAAAAGGAGAATTGAGTACCTCCACTTTTGTTTTAACATCGCCTAAATAGATTTATCCTTTATAAGCATGATCCTCTACTTTCTTCTCTACATTAATTTTCCAGACTTCGTTTACTCTCTAGTTGGAATACTTCTGATAGTATAGGTATTTGATTTAGGGGAATTCAACAACTCCCTCATTGTTTCAACTGACTAGTTTACTATATTTTCATACTCTTCCTTCTTTAGTAAATTTCAGTCCTTAAGATATTGTACATTCATTTGGACGGTTGTTTGTTGCATTTTCTCTTTCTTGAGTACAATCTCTCATTTCTTTTCGTGCATTAGAAACTTTGTGATTTGTTTTTTCAGTCCAAAGAGATTTGCTCTTTCATTGTAACCAACCTTCCAAATTCCTTCTTTTTTCCTGTGTTTTTCTACTGCATTTTCTTTAGTATTTTTATCAATAATTAGTTCTTTACCTTTGTTGCATTCCTGTTTTTCTTGAATAATTTCTTCTGCAATCCTATTAATTTCTTTTTCAGCTTCCTCCCTTACATCTTCCATCACACATTCTTTGACTTTCTTATGTGAGTTTAAGCATTGATTGTCAGTAAATTGAAAGTTTCAAATTGAAAGTTGTTGGCCTTTATTGTGTCTTTTATGCAATTAGGGCTTATTTAATTATTAATGGACTTGGGCTGTATGTAAAAGTAATTTAGGGTTTTAGGCTAATTACTCTTTTATAAGGGTTGTTTATAAATGTTGATATACAACACTTAAGACTCTCAAGACTTTTCTTCTTTAACAAATATTATTGTCCTTCTCTATTTTCCAGAGTTTTATTTCTTCATAACTGTTCCTAGAAGATCCAATAATCAGAACCAACATTTGGTATCGGAGCTTATCTAAAGAGCATGTCGTCAAAATCAACCAGAGATGCGACGACAATGAAGATTGGACGAGAAGAGAACGTGACACTCTCATATCCATTACTCACGAAGAGTAATTACTTGGTGTGGGCGTTGAAGATGCGGGTAAACATACAAGAACAAGGAGTGTGGAAAGCCGTGATGCTCACCGAGGTCGACGAACAAAAGGATACAATGGCTTGCCTCCATCTATCAAGTGCTTCCCGATGATGTCCTTCCCCATGTGGCCGAGAAGGATTCTGCCAAGCTAGTGTGGGAGAACTTAAAGACAATTTATGTTGGAGTGGAGAGAGTCAATGAGGAAAAAATGCAAAACTTGAAGGCACAATTCGAGGCGATTCGTATAAAGTAAGGGGAATCGATGGATGATTTTACCATGAAATCGACATCTATTGTGACCAGTATCCACTCGTTGAGAGAGAAGGTGAAGGAGATCTCTGTCAAAAATAGAAAAATACTCACAGAATTTGAGATATAAAAATTATCATTTATTGTTCATTTAGACCCTTGTCAAATTATCAATGCAAGAATAAGGATGTACCATTTCTATTCAATATACCCTGAGTATAATAAGAGCCCAAAGGCCTTAGAATCTAAAAGCACACTGAACTCTGAATTTGAGAAGTGAGACTCAACCTCATGATGCACGGTTGAAAGACTAAGCGTTTGAGCGAATAAATCCCTCGAAGAACTTAGGGCAAAACTTCATGGTAAAAGACAAGTCTTTAAATCGATAATATCGACCTTGAAGAACATTGACTACATGCGATTTCCTCTCGACACACCCCAAGAAAGGAAGTATGGAACTGATTCTTGAAATTTTTTCATGACAGATGAAGAAGACGCTAGTACCTTGAAAATTAAGGTAATCTAACTTTGAACATAATCACTAAACAGAGTTGTAATTAGAATAATCATTTCTTGTTCAATGAGAGGATCGACAAAAACATAATCACTAAGAAGAGTTGTGATTAAAATAATTATTAAATTTCTAGCTCGATGAGAGGAGCGACACAGACATAATCACTAAATAGAGTTGTGATTAGAATAATCATTTCTCGCTCAATGAGAGAAGCGACAAAAATATAATCACTAAGCAAAGTTGTGATTAAAATAATCATTAAATTTATCTCTCAATGAGAGGAGCGACACGAACATAATCATTAAACATAGCTGTGATTAAAATAATAATTTCTCGTTCAATGAGAAGAGCGACAATAACATAATCACTAAGTAAAGTTGTGATTAAAATAATCATTAAATTTCTCGCTCAATGAGAGGAGCAACACAAACATAATCATTGAGTAGATTTGTGGTTAGAATAATAAGATTTTTTGTTCAATGAAAAAAGCGATATGAACATAATCAGCAAACTAAGTAAAGATGTGTACTCACGTTCAATCCAAAAGCTAGGCAAAGTATGTAGTAAATAGTCGAACTAACCAGGTACCGATCCATGTGATCGATAGACCAAGAACGATGTATATTCCAAACCAAATGAACACAATCAACAAACTAAGTCAATATGTGTACTCACATACACCAAAGACTAGACGATTTGTGTAGCAATATAGTCGAACTAATTAGGTGTCGATCGATGCGATCATCATACTAGGAAAGATGTATATTCCAAATGCATACAATCGACATGCTGTGATCATATAACGATATAAATAATCAGCACACTAAGATTAAGAGCGATACATATCGTCAACACACTGAGATTATGGAGCGATATATATAATCAACACACTAAGATCAGGAGCAATGCATACAATCAACACACTAAGATCACAAAGAGATATATATAATCAACACATTGAGATTAGGAACGACACATACAGTCAACACATTGATATTATAAGGTGATGCATACAATCAGCACACTAAGATCACAAAGCGATATATATAATCAGCACACTAAGATTATGAGGACATATACAGTCCACATACTGAGATTATGAAATGATATAAATAGTCAACACATTGAGATTAAGAGCAATGTATCAATTCCAAATGAATGCAATCAACAAACTAAGTCAAGATGTGTACTCACGTACAATCCAAAGACTAGGCGTAATGCGTAGAAATATAGTCAAAACAACTATGCTCAATTTACAAGATCGATAAAGCAGAAGCGATGTATATTAAAAACAAAGTCGAATCGTCAACAAGTGGATGATAGACCGACTTTGAAGAACAAAGAGTAATTACACGAGTCTCCCAATAGACTCGTCGGATTTATTCTATTTTCCTTTAACGAATCCAAAATAAACTATAAATTGAGTATTTTCAAAATGTAGTGCCTATGTTCAAGCTTGAACCTGAATTTTCTAAAACCGAGTATTCTCTACAAACTTTGTCCAATAGGGGCATTCTGTAAACACTCATATTTTTTTCCTCCAATTTTATAATCTATGTTTTTAATACATCTGAGACTATACAATTTTATAAAATTTATTCACGGGCTTATAAATGATTTATTTTAAAGATAATTGTTTCTAAAACAATTGAATTTTTGAAAATAATTGATTTTGGATTCTTAATAAGTTAAAATAGTAATAGTAACTTAGAAAAGTTATTATACTTTGAATATTTATTATTTTATTTAATTATCTTTGATATTATAAAATTCGTTAATTGTGTTTATATAATTAGATTATGTTTTGTTATTTAATAATTAGGTTAGTTATTAATTAGATTAGTTGTTGGATTAGATTTTATAAATTAATTATTTTTTTGAGTTTGAATTAGTTAGTTAACCTTTTAAATTCAGAATTGTTCTTTTAAGATGAATAATTAAAATAATATTTCCAATGTGGTTTTTTCCAAGAAATTCAAAAGCAAAAATACAAGATCCAACTCATGGCCCAAGAACCAACTAAAAAAGAGCAGAGAAAACCCTAAGAGAAAAGGAAAAAACACTCTTACCCGTGAGCAATGAAGGGAATGAGAAGAATTATATTTTTGTTAAATTAAAATGACAATTCTTATCTCAGAATCATTAGGATTCTTTAATCCCATTGGTTTCAATGAAATTAATGTCATGTCAATAGGATATTGCCCCCCCCCCCCCCCCATTTAATTAGTTTTGATTCATCAAATAGGTTTTATTTTGCAAAAAGGGGTAGCCTTCTAGATCCTCCCCCCTTGGCTTATAAATACCCTAGCACCTCCATTAGTGAAAGGATCCGATTTTTCTTTTCATCTTGTTCCCTTAGGGGTCCCAACCTCTTCCACAACCGAAAGTCTAAGCAAACACAAACCATATTGTAGTATTGTGTTAGGGTCTAAAATCAAGGCCTCGGTCCTAGAATAAATTCCAGCAATCTTTCTCGTCACCCGGTCTCGGTCCTAGTGTGCACATGGGCCAGATTTTTGTTTTGTTGTATTAATATTTTGTTTTACTTTCCTTTTTTATTTTACAAACCGAATTCTGTTATTTTCTTGTATTTGTTGTAATCGAATATTATGGGACAAGACATCACCTATATAAGGCTGATCTTTCTTCCCCAAGGACCTATGAATAGAATGATGAAGATGTGACTTCGCCCCTATTCGTTTATTATTATTATTATGGACTGTTTGGTATAGACCAACAATATTTCTCTTCGCACCCTTGGTTCTTCTATCCCCTCACCCCCAAATTCTCTTTTGAAAACCTTCCGCTGTCCTTTGATTGTAGAATTTCTACCGGTCTTAGAGATCAAGAACTTGATTCTTGAACCCAAAACACACCTTACGAAACAAGTCGTAACATTCTTGGTATCATAGCAAGACGATCCTCAAATGAAAGAAACTCGATAGCAACAAAGATGGATGATCTTAAGACCCTACTCGAAGGGCTGACCCAACAATATGCATCCATGAATAATGCCCTGCAGCAACAATACATGACCGAACAGGCTGCCTTGCACAATGCCTTTCAGTAAAATATGGACAGAAAGTATGCTGCTGGAAAAAGCTTGACATCCATTGAAAAATGTGCGTTTAATTATGGCCAAGATCCCCGCACCCGACCCCATGTTATTGCTTCTTACCACCTTCCTCCAACCCGACTCACAAATATTGATATTCCTGAATTTGATGGGACTGATTTGGAGGGCTGACTCTTATTTGCCGAGCAAGTATTTAGGGAGAGCAAGACGAATGATACCACAAAGCTGGACATTGTCCGTACTCACTTCTCAAAAGAGGCAAGAACGTGGCATGAATCATATTTACGGAATCGCAACCATATGGAAGCATTGACGTGGCATAAATTCAAGAAAGATCTCTTGCTGCGATTCGGTCGCAGGCCCTTGTACAACGCAAAACCGCCGCTGCTGCCCAAACCATGCATTGTTAACACGGTCTGGCCGAGCACAAAATGGGATCCCAATCATAGGTGCAAATCCAGATTGTTCATAGCCCCGGCTAATCAGCAAGAAGTTCAAGAACCTGTCCAAGAATCAGATTTTTATGACCCACCTTTGGTGCTTGAGACAAGGGACGAACGTGACATTATCTTGCACACTTTCTCGGTCCAGCAAGGTGCCCCTCGGTCGCGGGTCAACATAATACAAGGCAGCCAGCTAGAAAAGACCTTTGAAAATCATAATGTTGCTTCCACGATACAAATAAAGAGTAAAAACGAATGCCAAAGTGTTTCACTTGTTTTGGAAGACACTCCTGAAAATTTCCAAAAAATAATTAAAGGGCTCACCCAGCAACCCAACAACCGAACATCAGCCAGGAAGGAAGTCGGAAGACATGGCTATGTTGTTGCGCATGTGTTGCTGATCTGGATAAAGGACTGGGCTTGGTTGTTTGAAGACATTCTAGAGTATGCCCGGAAGAAAAATGGCCCTTTTACTGCACCTGGCGTGCTGGGCCGAAGGAGGGACTGATTGCGGAGCGGGAAGACCGAAGACCGAAGACTGAAGACCAAGAGCTTCTAAGAAATGCGGTTCTAAGACTCCGACACTTGCTGGACTTGCTGAAGTCCGACCGAATTTTTTTAAATATTGAACATACGCATTAGAGGCTCGGCAGACTCGGCAGACCACGGTCTTTTTCGTCGAGGGCGACGAATTTCGAAGGGGGAGATATTGTTAGGGTCTAAAATCAAGGCCTCGGTACTAGAATAAATTCCAGCAACCTTTCTCGGCACCCGGTCTCGGTCCTAGTGTGCACATGGGCCAGATTTCTGTTTTGTTGTATTAATATTTTGTTTTGCTTTCCTTTTCTATTTTACAAACCGAATTCTGTTATTTTCTTGTATTTGTTGTAACCGAATATTATGAGGCAAGACATCACCTATATAAGGCTGATCTTTCTTCCCCAATGACCTATGAATAGAGTGATGAAGATGTGACTTCGCCCCTATTCGTCTATTATTATTATTATGGACTGTTTGGTATAGACCAACAGTATTTCTCTTCGCACCCTTGGTTCTTCTATCCCCTCACCCCCAAATTCTCTTTTGAAAACCTTCCGCTGCCCTTTGATTGTAGAATTTCCACCGGTCTTAGAGATCAAGAACTTGATTCTTGAACCCAAAACACACCTTACGAAACAAGTCGTAACATATTGTTTGCCCATTTCTTTTGAATTTGAATTGTGATTTAAATTTTCTATTTAATTTAATGCATGATTCCCTTTAAGCTGGCTGTTTTGATAAGTGTTTAGAAATTTGTGTTTTGTACCTAATTTAACCTAAATAAAAAACAAAAAAATAGAAAACCTAAACAAAATCTTTAAAATCAAGAGTCCCCATACATGTAAAATCCTTTTTTTTTATGATATTGTTTTGGCACACGCCTAAACTCTTAGATTTGTTCTAAGCCAAGGCAATTTAAGGTCTATTGAGATTAAGCCCATGGGTTTGAACCTTTAGACCTTGAAACCACTTTTGCTTAATGAGGATCTAATTAAAATGACCATAATTTGTCAAAATCCAATCAAAATCAAAAGAGGACTCTCGGTCAATATATATTCAAAAGACTTAAAAATAAATTTCATCCGAGCTTAATGTTATCATTTTATGTTTAAAATGTTTATGTTAATGCAAAATTTTAAATTAAAACTTAAAACTATTAAATGGTTCACAAGGAAACTTAAATGGTAATCATTCTCGGTCAAGTATAATATGATGAACTTAAAAAATAAAATAATAGCCAAATGATCTAATTTTTATTTTTATCTTGTACCTTTGGGCTTCCTAACATCTTCCACAACTGAAATCCTAAACAAACACCACCCATTGTAGGGTTGTGTCTCAAGTTTTTCTTAGGAGATTTCGGTTATAATGAAAAACAGTCCAGGTCGATTTTATTTTTATCTTGTGTCCTTGGGCTGCCCAAACACCAACCATTGTAGGGTTGTGTCTCAAGTTTTTGGCTTAAGATATTTCGGTTGTAATGCAAAACAGTTAAGTTTATTTTATTTTTAATTTCATCATATTATACATGACCGAGATTGGTTTCAATTTAAGTTTCTTTGTGAACCATGTAATAAATTTAAGTTTTAATTTAAAATTTGGCTTGGACAGAAACATTTTAAACCTAAAATGATAACATTAAGTTCAGAAAGAATTTATTTTTAAGTCTTTTGAATATATATTGACCGAGAGGCCCTATTTTGATTGGATTTTGACAAATTATGGCCCCTCATTAAGAAAAGGTTATTTCAAGGTCTAAAGTTTCAAACCCATGGACTTAATCTCAATAGACTTTAACTTGCCTTGTCTTAGAACAGATCTAAGAATTTAGACTAAGGTGTGCCAAAACAAAATCATAAAAAGGGGATTTTACATGTATGGGGTCTCTCGGTTTTAAAGATTTTGTTTAGGTTTTCTGTTTTTATTTTATTTTTTATATTTAAGTTAGATTATGTACAAACAAAACACCAAATCCTAAACACCTATCAAAACAACAAACTTAAAGGAAATCATGCATAAAATTAAATAGAAAAAACAAATCACAATTCAAATTAAAAGAGAGGGACAAAAGAGCTTACAAAAGGGATTGCTCATTTGTTTGTAGAATTATAACTAAAATTGCTTAAGCAAAACTTGAGACGCTTAAGCAAAACTTGAGACACAACTCAACAATGGTTTGTGTTTTCTTAAGGTTTTCAGTTGTGAAAGAGGTTGAGCTTCCTAAAAGCATCCTTTAGCTAAATAAAGTGGAGGGTATTTATAAGCCAAGGAGAAGGATCTAGCAGGCTACCCTTTTCGCAAAATGAATTCCACAAATGAGATTAAAGAATGTCATTAATTTTCAATAAATAGGGAAATATCCTACTGAAATGTCATTAATTTGAATGACATGTCAAATTGCAACAAATATGACTAAAGAATCCCATTGATTTTGACATAAGAATTGTCATTTTAATTTAACAAAAGTTTAAGACTTCTTCTCCTCCCTTCATTGCTCACGGCAAGGTTTTTTTTTTCTTTCTCTTTTATCCTTTTAGGGTTTCCTTTGCCCTTTTATTAGTTGGATCTTGGGCCTTGAGTTGGATCTTATACTTTTGCTCTTGGATTTCTTGTAAAAGCCCACATCTTTTATCCCTTTTTAACCTACATAAATAGGTGGTTAAAATTAATTAAAACAAATAAAGGATTTAAAAAAAAAATTATTCCTTTCTTAAATAAACAATTCTATTTATTCTCCACCTATAAATGAAAATAGCATGTATCATGTGCATATGTGCATGTGTAATAATATAAAAAACCGTGAAAAAAATATTACTATAAAAATGTGACCATTTTTAATTTAATTTTTAACAATTTTAAGTTTATGGGCGGGTCAACCCACAATCCGACTCAAGTATCCATTTACTCTCACATTGAAGAACGATATCTAAAACAATTGATACAGTTTGATTCCTCAACTCATTTAGTTTGACCTCTAGAGTCCACTCCTTCCCCATACTACGAGTGAAAAGAAAAATGTAAAGACTACCATTAAAGTAGCCCAGACGAGACTTACTATATCTATATGAATTATGTCCCCTATCTTTATAAATATGACAAAATTATTCTATTATTGCTCACTAATAATAGTGAAATCTATAGCGTAGAGACAAAAGAGAATTATGATTGATTACAAACTGTTGATGAACCACCGTGTTCATTAAATTTGTTGTTGAATTTAAACCCTAAACCCTAGACTTACTATATACATATGAATTATGTTCCCTATCTCTATAAATATGACGGAATTCTTCCATTATTGCTCACTAATAATAGTGAAATCTATAGCGTAGAGACAAAAGAGAATTATGACTTATTAAAAACTATTGATGAACCATCGCGTTCATTAAAAATTAGTGTTGAATTTAAATAATAAAGTGTTATTAGTTTAGTTTGTTAAAGAGTTATACTTATTTTGTTAGGTTGCAAGTTCGAACCATATCTATAATATTTTTAATTTTATTTTTAACCGTTTTAAGTTTATGGCCGGGTCAACTCACAATCTAACTCAAGTATCCATTTACTCTCACATATATATCCAAATTAACCACAGTTCTCGACTCGACAATCCGGACACTTTAAAAATTAAGCATCATTATATATAAGATAGATTAGAGTTAAAAACTTGAACTTATATTGTTAAAATGTCCCGTGTTCATCAAATTTAGTGTTGAATTTAAAATATAAATTGTTATTAGTTTAGTTGGTTAAAGGGTTGTACTTATTTTTATTAGGTTGCAAGTTCGAATCATACCTATAACATTTTTAATTTTATTTTTAACCGTTTTAAATTTATGTGCGGGTCAACCCACAATCCAACCCAAGTATCCATTTACTCTCACATATATATCCAAATTAACCACAGCTCTCGACCTGACAATCCAAACACTTTAAAAATTAAGCATCTTGACCCGACAATTTGGACACTTTAAAAATTAAGCATTATATATATAAATATATTATGTTTCATTGATTGGTTGACAAGAGGAGCACTTGAGGACAGAAGATTTGGACTGATTTTTTTCACCATTTATAAAAGATATTTCAAACTTTATTATTTAAAAAAATGTGTTTTTATTATTAATAAATCACAACAAATACTAAAAGTTACCCCATAAATTATTTATAGACACTAAATAATATAATTTGAGAAATAAAATAACCAGCCAGTTAGTGAGGAAATAAATAATTTCCCATTATTCTACAACAAAAATGGACAAGAATTGGGAGGTATTGCATGCAACATGTTGTTTCATTATAAGCCCTTGCTACCAGGAAGATCAATCCAATGAAGTGAGATCTCAACTTCTCCACGTTCGACATTTTTTAGACGAAGAATCATATGTTGAGACACTTTTCCTTCTGTCCAAGAAATGCAACTTTCGTCTGCAAGACAATTTTGCCTAGAAGGCGACACTCTTGCCAGTACAGTTCCTTCGGGGAGCCCTAAAATATTCATTCTCATTGCTTCCACGAAATCTTTTATGTCGAAATCTGCTTCTCCCATTTTATCATCCTTACTGAATGTGTCATGGTCGTATATTGTCTACAAAATTATTCGATTTTGACAGGTTTATAAACCAAAGTTCTACATTTAGAAATCAACAACTTACCAACTTAATTGGAAGATTTGGATCGGAAATTGAAAGGGTTAAATCTTCATTCCATACAGGGTTCACGTCCTTTGGGACCACGCGTGTCTTAAATTTCTGTCAATCCAATAACATGCATGTATTATTAACCATGAAAAACAAATCAATGCAAGAAATAACATGAATTAGTCAAAATGAGAACCAACAAATACAAAATATGAACGAATTGCATACAAAAAAAACTCAATCATTCAAGTTGAGGTTCTGAAAACAACCTAAATAGACCCTAAGCTTCTAATCATGTTAGTCGGGACTCGGGTTTGTTCCCTTCAATTTGTTAACATAAAAGTTTGTTTGGCTTTGATTGAGGTTTGACATGTTTTTCCATTTTCATTTTGTTTAGCATATAAAAGTTGATATCATAACTCATTTTGTTTCATGCTTATATTTCTTTCTTTTGAAAGAATTCATTTTATTTCAAAATAAGCATAACAACACGAAAATTGCAATTTCACTTAGGAGAACTCAATCAAAACAGTAGAAAGTAAGACATGAATTGCCACATATGAGTTAGTAAGAGTGCAAATGACATGTTCAAAGTTTCTTGCAATTCTCCAAAAACATAACAAAACAAAAAAGCCAACTCAAATTGAAAGAACTCGGGTCTGAAAATGAAAACCCTTGCCTGTATATCGATGGTGTGTGCCACGCTAATGTCCGAGCCTTAGTTCTTTTATCATTTTAGAATCAATAGTTAACACCAATTTGAATTCTCTACTTCTCCATCACATTATCACATTACCAATAGAACCATTAGGACTAGAACCCAACAATATTCATTTAGCTTTAGAATAGATTATTAAGTACCTAATGGATCACTCTTCAAAATTCCACTTAATGTTACCAAAATAACACATCTCAAAATGTTTCATTCACCACACTCACATGTCGCACCACCATTCGAAAACATCAAAGATCTTCTTACTAATATATACACTATTTGTAATTGCTTCTCGATCCTCTCTGTTTCTTGGTTTTGCTAATCACAAATTTCAATTCCTATTTAAAACGCTTTAACTAAAGATGGTAATGTCGGTAGGGGATCATGCTAACATCCTCGTAAACAAAAGTTAGAAATTTCAACCATATATCAACCCTAGTGTTGAGAGAATCATCTAAGTTATGTCTTCTTCTTCATTATACATTTGTGAACCAATTAACGAAAGAAATAGCAGTTAAAAGGGGAAAGGGTTTATCCCAATTCCACATAATACGCTTATAAAACAAAATCACATAATCATGCAAGAGGAGAAAGCCAAATTCATGAAGATCGATCGATCGATAATAAGAATGATTATAAAAGACAGGGTAGTAACTCTTAAGGGTTTGAGAAAGAGACCTGTCGACCTAACTTGACAACGGCGTAAGGATCACTTGTATTCATATCGCGTACAGCGAGATTAATCCCGCGTTTGACGTGGATACGTAGGAGACCAAGCAGATTATCCATTAGAGTCGATCAATGAAATCTCGATCTCCTCCTGATTTTGAACGAAAGTAAGTAGAATTCTGTAAAAATGAAGTTGTGAAAATGAAAATACATACGTTCTCAGGCGGGAGGAATCGAAAGAGTCTGGTTCCGAATTGCAATGAACAAATGGTTTCATGACATGCAGAGAGAGAAGAGAGAATTTTAGGGTTGTGAAGAAGAAATGTAGAAAAGTTGGAGAAGGCGAGAGAGTATAGCTTCCGAAGGTTTTGGAATTCTTTGTGGCTTCAATTTTACCTCCTTATTGATCATCTCACATTCAATTGCTTTCTTATTATTTTATAATAAACTTACTTTATTATAATAATAAACATTTTTCACTATTTATTTTATTAAATTAGCACAATTCTTATAGTCATAACTTTGGAGTTTAAGCGGGTCATGTTATGGGGCATGGGGTATGTTAGTTCTCTTTTATTAAAAAAATTAAATTATCGTAATAACTTTTCAATTGAGGAGTTGATAGTGAAAATAGACATTTATTTTATTAAAAATAAATCTAATAAATTAGACCGGCTCACGCAAGGCTGCATCTTGAGATAGGAGGACTGACCTAGACGAGGGTCAGCGTCCATAGTACTAGTACTAGCCCTTGACTAAGCGAAAGCGCTAATGGATGTAAATTTCTTAGTTCTTATAGTAAGGGTGAGCTTAAGAAGCTTCAAGCTAGGCTTTCTCTCCATTAAAAATTATTTCCCTATGCTAGTAAGATATTATACGGGCAGGAAGGAAACATTTTAATCAAGAAAGATAAAGGAACGGGATATGAGATAGTCGCTTACAGAAGGGCAGAGAGATCTTATTCAATGCGATAGAAAGAAGAGTGAACTATTAAGAATCGCATTCCGCACATATTCAACATTATAGGCTCCCAGCTCCATCTCGGCTAGTTGGGCTTTCTTAATGGGCCGCCCAAATTCTCTATTTGTTAGTATTTATGTGTTAGGGTTTTAAAAGATCGAGTGTTATATAAACTCATACTATAACTTTAGTTTATTATGTTATCCTCTTAGTAACAATCTTCTTAATAATATAGTTTCTCTCTTCTGAATGGACGTAACCAAGTTTTATTTTGTTGAACACGTTAAATATGTGTCTTTCTTTATTACTTACATCATTTATTGCATTATGTTATAACAAACTGCTATCAGAGCAAGGTTAAAACGGTCGTTTGTCTTTTCTTCTATTGAGATGGAAGCAGTAAGCATTAAAATCGACAAATTAATGGGGAGAAACAGTTTTAGTTTATAGCAGATCAAGATACGAGCTTTGCTGAGACAACAGGGCCTATGAGGGTGCTGAAATTATCGTCAGAAACAGATATAATCGTTGAGATGGTCATTTTAGAGGAGAAAGAACATTCAACAATAATGTTGTGCCTTACCAATGATGTAATCATCGTGGTCGGTCTCAGAGGAGGAGGAGACCACTAGGTTATGGTTGAAGTTGGAGAGTCTCTATATGACGAAATCGCTCACCAACAAGTTTCTTCTGAAGCAACGATTGTTCATCATGCGAATGTTGGAAGATATGCAAATCAGAGAACACCTATATCAAGTAAATTCTATTATATTAGAATTAAGAAATATCAATGTTAAGGTTGATAATGAGGATGTTGCCTTAATTTTGTTAGTATATTTATCTCCATCATAAGAAAATTTTGTCTAGTCTTTCATTGTTGGAAAGATACATTAAGTCTAGAAAATGTCAGGTTTGTCCTTCTTTCAAGGGATCTGTTCAATATGGCGGCTAGTACAATTACAGATACTAATCGGCTTAGGACCCTTTGAAGTAAACAAATTGTTGCGTTTCTTTTTTTTCCCTCGCCTGTTACCTCCGTTGGTAAACAACCCTGAAGTTTGATTGTCTGTAATTGTACCGTCCGCCATATGGCGCTGATCCCTTAAATTTGTTGAATAGATTTGAATAGTTTGACTTTCTTAATTTGACGCAGCCCATTAAGAAATCCCAACTAATAAGTCTATTCAACAAATCTCTACCTTGACTTGAACTCTCACTAGAAAGTTCTCTTTGATTATCGGGTTTCTATTTATTGTTATTTTTGTGTTGCCTGCTAGTGCAACCATCTTAGTCTCGTACTGATAATCACGGTTGTTGTTGCATTGCCTTCTTTTCTGGTTCTTTTCTGGTGTTGTATTTTGCATACTCTTATTTTTTTTTTGGGAAATTTTGCATACCCTTATTTGGATTGACTGGTAAGAGAAATTGCCAGCTGAATTAAGTCTTCATTCAGCAGAATGCTTATATTGATTGATTAATGCAATAATAATATTGTAACTTTATTTGAGGATATATATCATCTTTTCTTGAAGTCTTTTGTCATGTATGAATTTCACACACTACTAGACTTTCATAAGTCGTTTCAAATAAGAACATTCTTTTTATTACAAATTATGCAATGGTACAAACATACATTGTAAGTCTACACGACATAAGTATTAAGTTATTATTTGAATCTTTAACAATTTGTAGTTTCAGTTTTTTCACCTCATCCTCCTTCACCTTATCCTCCATCACCTCATCCTCCTTCTCCTCATTCTTATCCTCCATTACCTCATCCTCTTTCTCCTCATCCTACTTCACCTCATCCTACTTCACCTTCACCTTCTCCTCATCCTCCATCACCTCATCCTCCTTCACCTCATCCTCCATCACCTCATCCTCTTTCTCCTCATCCTCCTTCACCTCATCCTCTTTCTCCTCATCCTCCTTCACGTTAAATCCCTTTGCTACACGATGAATTATCCTATGTAATGAATACAAAATAAGGCAAAGACGATCGTGCTGAACAATTATCCTATGTAATGAATACAAATAAAGCCAGAACACAAAATATACAAAATCCACTTCAAGTTCTCTCCAAACATTTAGATAGTACAAAATATTAACATTACATCAACTTTACAAAATACAACAGTCCCTTCGCTTCATTTAGTCCCTTCTCCAAATGAAGTCATGATTAACTATAAAAAATAAGAAATATTGACCCATCGCGATAAAGGAATTCCCATCGCGAGAAGTGATAGCCCTTTGTGAGAAGCTCATCGCTAGAATCACACGAATCTTCCCTGAAACGGAACCAATTCAGAGCATCATCTGTAAATATCATCATCGACAAGATGAACAACCAATATGAACAATGAGATGAACAATAAGAACAACCTCATGGTTTAGGGTTTGAAGATGAACATAATGAACAATAAGAACAACCTCATGGTTTAGAGTTTGAAAATGAATATAATGAAAATAAGAACATAAATCGATCTGTGTGATGAACAATAAGATGAACAAATGATATTAGGACGGGTTTTGGTCGTCGATATGCATGATGTGTTCGTTTAGGGTTCCGTCACCGTCGCGAAAGAGAAAGAGAACGCGGAGTAGAGAGAGAGAAGAGAGAGAAAAGAAAATAACGAAATGAAAAAAATTTGAGTATTTATATAAAGAACATTTTCCCATCGCGTGACAATCCTCCCCATTGCGTTACGTGATGTGGGTATTTTCGTAAAAAAAATATAAAGTGGTCACCAGCACAATTAAAATTATGCGTTAGTGACCCGCTCATTTAAGGCCCTTTTTTAGGGTCATTTGGTTAAATTTTCCGTCCAGTTCGCTTTGTAGCGGAATGTTATAAACGAGTAAGGAAATCAAACTCTGGCCTCACCTTATTTTATTTATTTATTAAAATTAACTCAATTTTAATTTATTTATTATATTTTAAAATATAATAAAAATTAATATAATTTATATCTATATAATTTATTTGTAAACAAATTTTATTCTGATTTCAAATATAATTTTATTAAAATTATTAATATTTTATTTTATACCAACAATATTTTCTAATATACAAATATTTATAATAATACATAAATTTTAATTAATATATAAATAAGATTTATTTATATAAGTTAAATATAAAGAATTATATATAAAATAATGTAAATCATATAATAGTATAATGTTTTTAAAACTACATCTATTTAATAATTATATATTAATTTTTATTAATTTTTATATAATTAATAATATAAATTACTTAAAAGAGTCAAATATAAAAATTAAAATAATAATTTATATATATATATATATATATATATATATATATATATATATATATATATATATATATATATATATATATATATATATATATATATAAGGGTAAAATAATTTTTATATTTTTTAATTTTAAACTATTTCAAAAGAAATTTTAAAAATATAAATTAATATTAATAAAAAAGTTAAAATAGTTATATTAATTTGGTTCGGTATTTAAATAAATATATTATTTATTATTCTAAAACGATTTATATGCATTAATATTCTATAATCTTAATCTCGAGTCTATTCACTAGATAATATGTGTTTATCACAATTTTGTATTTTTTTTCTTATTTATATTTTTTATTTTTTTTCTTACATCTTCACAAAATTAGGTTAAAATTCATTAAATTAGATTTTCATATTTTTTTATTTATATGGTTAGTTTTTTATTATTTAAAACTTTATTAATTTAATTTCTCATGTTTTCTTAACATATTTTTTTTTAAATTGAGTATTCTTATATTTTATTAGGTTTTGTATATTTATTTTATTTTAGTAAAAATATTTTTGAAACTGTTTGATTAATATGTTTACTTATTACCCGTATTAGTGTAATGTACAAAAATTTTGGTATAATATAAATATTTTGAATATCGAAATTTTTGTACAGTTACTATATAATTTCATTACGAAATTAGAAAAAATAATTTGATATCACATAGTAACTATACAAAATATGGGCTGACCGGACTGACCCTTTTTGAGCTCCAAAAGAAAAGTTAGAGATGACATTAGGAAAATGAAGAAGAAGTTGATCCATTGTTTCCTCTAAATTTTGCAAGCCTAATTTTAAAATTATTTTTTAATTAGTTTAAAATTGGTTGTAAAAGTTGGAACTACAAATTAAGCAACCGATTCTGTAGCAATATTTTAATTTTGTTGCCAAAGATTTTGTATTTAAATTATTTATAATACATTTGCAATTCAACTTTTCAAGATTCTAATACAAAACTAATTCCTACTTCAAGCTAAATTTCATGAATTCATGCTGAAATATTTATTTATTTATTTTTATTAAAGTTC
The DNA here is from genome assembly GCF_907164915.1 of Impatiens glandulifera. NCBI lineage: Eukaryota > Viridiplantae > Streptophyta > Magnoliopsida > Ericales > Balsaminaceae > Impatiens > Impatiens glandulifera. Next base: position 15,768,765 of record NC_061867.1, on the reverse strand, counting down.
ACCGCACACACGAATAAACCCCCAAAAGATTCCCTGAATCGAACATTAGCTTCCGAACAGCATCTTTAACCTATTGGCAGAAAGAGATGCTCTTTTGTTTGTTGGCTCCAGAACAAGGACATAGTTAAAATCTGCATGCCATAATAGCTTAATCAGCATGAATAATTATAACAACCTTAGGATAGAACAAATTCCTAAATCTTAATTGAAATCATTTCAACAAATCAACAACTGAAACACCAAAAATATCTCCACTTTCAATTAAACATTGATGATATTTTAGTCATTTCATCAAACAAGATTGGTTTTTAAAAAATAAAAATCAAACAAATCTCAAAACATGTTTACAATCGCATTTTATATCAAAGGGAAGGGGGGCGGCAGGGAAAGAAAAAATCGAAAAGGACTCACCATCAATAGCTTCTTTGTAATAACTAAGAATTTCACGAGCTATGCCTCTTCTTAGATACGCCTTTACATTCTGAAATAGAGAGTTCGAAAGACATTATCATTTTACAGGAAGGTTTGGAATATGGGGAGCTAGAACCTGCTTCAACTATTGTACAGAAAGTCAGGACTAACCACAGCATGAACTTACCATGTAGTACCATCTCAAAGAATAAATAGTTTCATTGTAGAAAGGCTTATATAAATATAAAAAAAACAATAGTTTAAGGACGCATTTCAAAATTGATGAATACTTACTTTAAGGGATTATTTATGGGTTTACTCGTAATATTTGAATAACTGTTTACTAGTAACGAATTTGAGGAACATTTGACAAATATAATGCATAAAGATAAACAGAACACTATGCATTCAAGATCATTCAGTAGATATCGATTATGAAGTCACCTTCTTGTCAAAGTTGATAGCTTTGGAGCAATCTGCTTCAGCTTGAATGATGCTGCAGCAGAAACAATAAGATAAACATGTAAAGACAAAGACACTTCATGATGGTTTATCGTCATAAATGTTTAAATGAAGCAATGGTGTACCTTCCAATCTCAAGATAAGCTGCAGCCCTGTTACTATAGTATGTTGCATTATTTCCATTAAGTTTGATTGCTTCAGTATAAAAACCGACAGCTTTCTGCCATTGTTTTGCTTTGACTGCTTCATTCCCCTAAAAGATGGATAAAATGATGACAAACATTTTAATGAATTAATAAAATCATTCCTTCATTGTTTTTTCTTTGTTCAAATAAAGAAATGAACAATGAAAGGCCTACATGTCGTCAAGTCTGGCTAAATTTGGAAACACTTTATTTATGTTTTGGTATATGTGGAAACATAAATTTTGAAAATGAAATTTAGTCAGACACATATTCAAAACTTATTTTCTTTTTCATCTGGATCTGAATCCAAATACGTTGGCAAAAAAAAAGTGTTTCCAAATGGAGACGTTATCCCAACTAAAAGAAAGCAAAGAGGAAAAGAGAAAAAGAAAAGTAGTCAGTTAAAAAACACATTGGCAGTTACGAATATGGGGTTAGTTTTTCATTTTGATTTCGCCATAGGCAATATTTGTAAAAGAAGCAAGCCACCTTTTCATTGGCAATGTCAGCTGATGTTTCGTCACTGACAACTTTAGTTGATGATTTGGGCTCAATAGCTATCTCAGCCTGTTCTTTTAATGTGGCGTACATGGCATGTACCGTATCTAGTAAAAATCGATCACCTCCATGTCTTGCCACAAATGACACTGAAACCGGGCATTTGTCATACAATCCAAGTGGAATAGTGACCTTCAATACAAACATGAAGAACAACACAGATTATCATCATGTCATGTACTATGAAGAATTATGGTAATTGAAAGTTTAAAAATAAATAAATAAAATCATCCTATACATCTGGTAACACAAGTGTGTTTGTCAACAAATTTTAGAAGGTTACACAAACATGATTCTATTCGTTTTATAACATTTGGTTATTGTAAGAACAGAAACTTTTATCTTTTAGTAAACATAGAAAGAAAATGAGTATAGTGTGTTTGATAAAAACTGAAAATTAAGTGATGAATACTGAATATTGAGTGCGAATGAGATAAGTGTATGAAAAATGAATGTTGAATAAACCATATGAAAATAACTGAATTTTTAGTACATGGTATGCGAGTTGATTTTATAAAACGTGAAACTAATGTTGGAAAGGTATTTAAAGACTATTTCACCCTTATAGTGACGTAGTTTAAATTATCTTTTCTATGCTCGTACTACACTACGGAGTTAAGTCATTCATAGCTTATCGGGTTAAGCTAAGGTATTCTAGTTTAATTTGAGCTGATGTAAAGAATTAAGTAATTTTAAGTAACAATTATCAAATGGACTTATTTCCAATAAGCACTTAATTTTTCAGATTATCTGATAAGTTTCTATTATCAAACACTCTAAAACTAATCAAAAGAAAAACAAGAATATTACAAATTAAACATTAGTATAAAAAAAAATTAGCATATTCAAATAAAGATATAAGAAGAGAATGTTCACCTGACAGCAACCGGACATGCTAGCTAAACTCAATAGACTATATCTCTTGTAGTCTTCAGACATTATCTCTTTGCTATTGAGAAAGGGAGGTGGATTTGCAATAGTAGGAAGAACTAGCACTCCATCATCCTGACAAAGGTTTGCAGAGAAGTCAAATAAAAGGCAAGGTAAATAATATTGAAAAATATCAGCCTCTGAATATGATTAAGATTCGCACGCTTGTTAGAAATAAAAAAATTAAACAGTAAAATAAAAAAGAAATACCTTCAGAAGATAGTTCATAGCTACATGCAGTTCATTCTTAATGGCATAAAGACACTCGGTCTCCTGCTCTGTAAGTTCTAGCTTTTCCTGAACTTGTGCTGAAATGACAGGGTTCATAGTAGACTTCACTGAGCTAATCCATTCCTGATGATTAAGTTGGAACTCAAGCCTGCAGAGGTGCTTAAGAAGAAAGAACTTAACATCATCACTTAAATAGTTCATCATCTAGGAATAAATCGATCTTGGATGCTAAATGCAGTACAAACTGAAGCATGTAACCTTGAAACATACTTTTGCAAATTGCTAAGAAAGTAAACAAACAGATAACATTTTAAAAATTCCAGCATGTTACAACTTAATCCTTAATTAAAGAAAAACAAATACATATGAGGAAGTTAAATGCAAAACATTATTTTATTGGGGAAAAGGGATAATCTTTATAGATTTTTTTCAAAAGAAGACCACACACTGGCTTTTATTTGTTACAAAGAAGGGTGTCTAATTGCTCTAAGTGTGCTTTTATTTGTTACAAAGAAGGGTGTCTAATTGCTCTAAGTGTGCTTTTTCTTTTCATTCTTCTCTTAAGATGTAGAAAATACATTGCCCACTTTTTAACCAAAGAGAAACAACTACAAACTAAAGAGAAATGGATAAAGCTAAAACAAATGCTGCACACAATATCATATTGGAACAAGAACTAAGAGTAGTTATACAAGAAATACGGAGAACAAAGCATGACGGTTTTTCCTTTTTTTCCCTTAACTTCTTTTCCTTGAATTAGATATCGAAAGCAGGAGCATCAATGAAAAATCTTGAAGATTAATTACCACACCCACCTTTTAATTTTCTGCATTGCATTTGCTAGCAACCTCAGTGATGATGATTTGACTTCACCATTTGATGCTTTGGTATACATTGCTCTTAGGCTTGGAACTTTGGAATATATATAATCACCAACAATTTCATGCTTCAAAATTTGTCCTGAAAATTTGAATATAAAAGTTATAGAACTAAAGGAAGATAAAATAATAGAAGTAAAATGTGAGAGAATCCAAGTTGAACTTAAAGCACTGAGCTGAAAAGAACATACTTCCAAATAATTTCTCCACTGACTTGATCACTACTTGAGCTGTTCGATTAGCTATCCAATTTGCATCATTAGCAAAGAATGATACAGGGCTAGAAAACATTTTTTTATCATTTATTCCTCTTAGTAAATTTGTGATATTTGGGCTTGAAGTCCTACAGCAACGAGGAATTATGGAAAGGCAAAAATAATAAGAAAATTAGAGAATAATTGTTTATATCCCCCAACAGTTTGACCAATATATGATAACTATATTCAGCCCTTAATCCAATAGCTGAAACCCCAAAATATTTATTAATGCAGACAAAGCATGTTTGATGAAGTTGTCTCATATTAATGACGTGATCATTATGCACATAGAAGCTAGAGATAGGAAATTCCATCAATAAAGAAATGCTCTAAGCTGGTAGCTCATAAGTATTGGGAAGTATGCAACAGTCAGACAACAGAGATCCACATTTTTCTTTTGAGTCCAGACATATTGGGAGAGCCATCAAGTGGCCATGTGTGAAAGGGAAAATTAACACTAAACCCTGCTGTGAATTTGAAGATTATACAAAAACACAGAATGAGTTCATTATATGAGCTTAACCCTTTAAATGTTTAGATACAAAATCAGCAATAATAAAGTACAGGAATTAGAAGATACAGAAAACAAATCAACATATTTGGGTTGTAGAGTTAGAAGTAATTATGGGTTATGTGGATTTTGAAGTGATTTTTTATGTCAAATAAAATAGGTTGTTTGAATGATATGAAATTTTTGACAGTAGATTATTTTTAATCAATAAGAGATTAAAATATCATTAGTTCATATAGGTGATAAATCAAAACAACTTTAACCAAACATCGCCACTATTTCCACCACAAATTAATTGAATTGGTGCATACCAGCAGTGTCTGAACTTGATGAAACAGGAATTATTCCAGTGTGAGACACAGCCCTATGTGAAGGTCGAAATCCTAGTACACCGCAACATGCAGCTGGGACCCTAATGCCACCATCAGTATCAATACCTGTTGTAAAATGTTAACATCGAAACGACTGTTTATATATTGCAACCAAAGCTTGATTGAAGGACAGAAAATAATAGATTAGTATGAGAAACAAGCTTTATAGCAGATTATACAACAAAGTGGGCCACTTTAGATCTACCAATATAACATGAGGAAAGCCACTTCTAGACCTATTGTATAGGCTAGTTTTCCCATTCATCCAATTAAAATATGCAAAATGCATCTATAAGATATAGAGATGGCAATGCACATTGTGTACACAAAACCCAATTCCACACACTACTGCACAACCCTAACTCAGCCCCAAAGCATACAAAATAGTCTAACGGCAACAAGAGGTGAAAAGCCAAAGGGTAACTAGCTTGTACCTAAATAGTGTTTAATCTGGGAGAAGCTGGCACCAGGTTAGTTAAGCTTCATTATTTAAGTCACTTAAATTTACTTTTTCTCTAAAGTATGCAAATTATAAAGCTTTGGTCAAGAAAGTATAAAGAATACCTAAGGAGAAGTCGGCAAGGTTAGCGGCCACAGCTACAGCAGCTCCACTAGATGCTCCTCCATCAGGAGCAGCAGGATTAGTGGGTGTATCATAGCGTTTGTTCTCTCCATGAATACTGAAAATATTCCATGAAACAAGAGTGATGACAATAACAAAACAATTGAGATGAATCATGCATATACGTGACTGTGATATATTGATCGTGCCCAATTTGGAAACACTTATTTTTGTTTTGTTTCTGGATCCAGAAACAAAAATTTGAATGTCTTTAGTATGTTAAGTTTCCAAACTTTGTATATGACCTAGACATAGATATAGAAATGTATTTCTAAATTGAGCAATTATATAAGTATATACATTATTATTTCGGCGAAAAAGACTTCACTGGTTGAACTTTGAAGACTAAAATGGAATCTATAACCTTATCTTATGTTTTTTTTTTCATATAAATATATTAACTTTCTTTTAATCTCATGTTTCTAACTCAATTTTAACTTAGTTTTAACATAATATCAAAGGAAAAAGTGGTTAGATTAAGTTAAATAAAAAAGAAAAAATTAATTAAAAAAAATAATTAATTTAGAAAAAATATCTTAATAAACTTAGTTAATAAGTTTAACTCAATATGACATAGTTTTAATGTTGTGGTCTGAACATCCACAAAACTCCTTCTGTTATTTCATTTCTATATCTTTCAATCGTTTATCTACCGCTTCAAATCGAGCAAATATTTCCGCACTTGAATCCGTTCAAGAGCTTGCGAAGATTTGTGAAGAATAGAAACAAATTTTCATCTCTAATAGGATTAAAATCAAATTGAAAGTTATAAGTTACACAATAATATTTTAACCCCCTACTATTGTTGTCACTAATCCTAACAAGTGGTATCAGAGCCAAGTGGAAGATTCCAAGCTAACCTTAAACAATCTCATTATATTGTTGTTAAGTGTATTTTAAAGTATTTAAAGGGAACTCAAAATGTGGGATTGTGGTATTCGAAGGATTTCAGTTTCAATTTAATTAGTTATTCTGATGCAGACTATGCAGGGTGCAAGATCGATCGGAAGAGCACTAGTGGAACTTGTCAGTTCCTTGGTGATCGTCTGATATCTTGGTTTAGCAAAAAACATACGTCTATCACCACGTCTACAACGAAAGTAGAATATCTTCCTACAGGCAGTTGTTGTGCTCAATTATTGTGGGTCCAACAACAGTTGAGAGACTTTAGCATCCAGGCAGACGAGTCTCTGGTCTTCTACGACAACACCAGTGTTATAGCGATCATATACAACCCGGTGTTACATTCCAGAAGAAATCATATCAACATCCGACACCATTTCATCCGAGATCATGTTGCTTAGAAACAAATTCGGTTGGAATATGTCCCAACGGATCAACAAGTGGTCGACATCTTCACGAAGCCACTCTCCGAGGTTAAGTTTTCTTACTTTAGAAATGATTTGGATCTTTTAGACATAAATTAATTTAATTAAGTATGCACAAATTGAGGATCCTGCAACCTTTGCTCGTTCGGCTCTAATAAAGAGAAGAAGGTTGAGGATGCATGAATCAACCGTTAGTTCAACCATCCAGAATAGTGCTTCTGTTGGAGAAACCCCAGAGATTGCCTCTGTTGCAAAGAAGGTCAGACTGGAAGAAATTCCTGCTGAAGAAGTCCCTTCTTTGGTAGCATATGTCTTGCCTACGGACGTTGTGTTTACTGAGGCTAGGGGTGGCCAAAAAATCCGATCCGAAAGACCCGATCCGTTGATCCGGTCGATCCGATTCGAAAAAATCCGTATCCGATAGATCGGATTCGGATATCGATCCGATCCGATTTTTTTACCGGATTTCCGGATCGGATACGAATCGGGCAAAAAAGATTTCGGATATCCGAAGCCGATCCGGTCATTTTTAAAATTTATTAAATAAACAAACCCAAACAAAAATATAATTAAATAAATACAAACCCAACCAAAAATCTCTCTCTTCCTATATTTTCCTTCATGTTTCTCTTTACAAACCCAAATAAAAATATTATTAAAAAATTACAAACTAAACAAAAATCTATCTCTTCCTTTCTTCTCTTTACAAACCCAAACAAAAATACAAAATCTCCCTCTTCTTTATATTTTCTCCAATTTTCCTTTACAAACCCAAACAAAAATATGTCTCTTTCATTTGTTTTTCTTCCCATTTCCCTTTAGATATGTTCTTAAATCGTTATTATTCATAATTGATAGAACAATTTTAATTTTTTAGCATATGAAAAAAATTAAAATATGAAAAAAAAATCGGATCAGCAGGTATCCGGCTGGCCGATCCGATCCGATCCGGTATTTTCGGATCGGATAGTGGTCGGATACCGGATCGGATACGGATCGCAATTTTTGAAAAAAATAAAAGCGGATATCCGATCCGAAATACCGGATCGTATCCGATCCGTAGGTTTGGCCACCCCTAACTGAGGCCTCTACCGAGCCCGCTGGCCAGACCATTTTCAAGGTACCCTCCTTACCTATTTTGGTCGTAGAGCCCATTATGGTTCTCGTTGTGGAACAAGTTGCTGAACCAACTACTGAGACAGTTAAACCTTCTGTTGAGAAAAGACAGGGGAAGACGGTGTTGCCTCCCCTGCTGCACTAGTGATTGTTGAAGTTGCTGGTCAAGATGGTGTTCCTACACCTGTTCAGGCGGATTCATCTCCTTCCAAGAAGTTGTCTGCTACTCTTGTAGCAGAGCGGGAGGTTGTGCTTTTGTCTGATGCTGCTGAAATTGAAGGAACTGTTGGTCTGACTGTTGGGCAGACTAATGAATCAGCACATGTTCAGACGGTTATTGGTCCTACTACAGTTATTCTAGTAGATTCTTTTCCTAAGGTAGCAGCTCCTATAACTGGTGCCTCTCTAGTCTCCATTCTAAGACATGTCCGAGCTACTCAGGGCATCATCTTCAAGGAACATGTTCCAATTGCCACACCTACCGTAGTTGAAGGGAAGGGAAAAGATAAGTCCAATTACATTCCCGAACTTTTGTCTGAAGTAAATCAGACAATCGATCTCATTCTTAAGGAGGTGGATCTTGCTACCTCAAAAAGAATCGAACTATTCGATAAGTGGTGCAGCATAAGGCTCCACACACGATTTGAAGAGGTCCTCAAACGTTCAAATCTCTCTAATCACTACAAGGAGTTGTTGAAGATGGAGAAATATGTCATAGCTTGAACTCACACCAAAGACGTCAACGAAGCTCGTAAGAGAAGAGAGCTCGTTGCATCAATCACTAGAGGACGCGCTCTCTTACCCATCGTTAGCCAAAGGGAAGAAAATTACAACCCTTTGGACATAAGTAGGGGTGAGCATTGAGTGGTTTAATCCGAAATCCAATCCAATCCGAATCTTAAATACTAATTCGGATTGGATATTTCGGATTGGACTGAGATCGGATCAGATTGAGTTCGGATTGAATTAAATCGGATTGGATTAGGATTATCCAAATTATCCAAACTATCTAAATAAAAATATATATTTTAATTAATTTTCTTTAAATTAAATTTATCTAAATATAATATATATTTTACCTATCATCACTTGACAACGATATTTATTTTTATTTATTTTTATTATTATTTTTATTATTTTTTTCAGATTCAAATTTAAAAATAATAAAAAATTCGAATTTAAAAAAAAAAACTAAAAAAAAAAAATTTAAAAATTGTTGACTAATTTCAAGCTAATATATATAAATATTTTTTAGTTTGGATTATCCAAACCATTTTCAATCCAATCCGTATCCGATCCGTATTAATTAGTAAAATGGTTTGGATTACAGATTGAATAAACTTAGTTTGGATTTAATACGGATCGGACAAAACGGATTGGTTTTACCCATTTGCTCACCCCTAGATAGAACGGTAGAAACAGATGGGAAGGTCATCAAATGTCTGCAATTAATCTTGGATTCCTACAGTTCTACGGTTCTCTACTTTGTTCATGGCATAGAGTCGTCCAAAACTGATGAACTCCGGATCAAGGCGTCTTGAGTAGAGTTAAACTGGTCAGACGATGCTAAGCACATGTCATTCATTGATGAGATGTCGTTTACTCATGGTGAGTCGCATTATATATCTACTACTAAGCAGTTGCTCTCGGTAGTTGAAGAGCAGGCGGCTCTTCACATCATCGAGTAGTAGTAGTCGACTATTAAAGAAAGACGATTCTTTTCTCTTCACTCTGTTGAGAAGCTACTCCCTATATCTGAAGAGCAGCAGACAATCCCTTCTGTTGAGAAGGAGCTTTCTCCAACTGTTGAGTAGTAGTTTCCGTCTGCTCAGAAGAAACCATTTAAAGTTTCTCCCTCTACGTCTGAGCATAAGCATACCCCGTCTATTGAGGGGGAACCATCTAAAGCAGCTGAGCAGCTCTCATCCCTTATTTCCAGGGATCAGAAGTAGAAGTTGCTCAGTTTTCTTCTTTTTTATCTGAGCAGGCGCCCAAGGTTGTTGTGCAGATCTCATCAGATGAGGAGACGTCTGAAGAGAAGCGATCCTCCCACATGTCCAAACGTTCATCCCCTTTATCATCCAAGAAGTCACTCCCTAATAAAACCCTCAACACTGAAGATATACTAGGATTTATCAAGGATCTGTGCGATAAAATCGAAGGAGCAGGCAGTGAATCTCGATCAATGGTCCATGTTCCTCGAGTCTCATCTTCTGATAAAGAATATGAGCGATCTATTTGTTGGCTTTGACTATTGAATCTTTCTAAGAACAGCTATGAAGATATGAAACTCTGGAAAATAGATATTTACTAAAAAAGAAAAGTCTTGAAAATCTTAAGTGTTGTATATTCAACATTTACAAACAATCCTTTATATAGGAGTAATTAGCCTAGAACCCTAAATTGCTTATACATACAGGCCCAAGCCCATTAATAATTAAATATACCATAATGGTATAAAAGACAATATAATAATATAATATAATAATATATCAATATAATATATTATTATATTATATACACTAACAACAATAAAGGCATACAACTTTAAATTTTCTGACAATCAATGCTTAAACTCACAATCTCCCCTATAAGCTTGATTTGGTTCGAAATTCTTCACGTTGAGCAGCTCTCGCGTCTCTGCAAATTTGACTCTTGCTAGTGCCTTAGTGAGAATGTTTGCACGTTGCTCTCTAGTGCTTAAGAACTCTACAACGATCTTTCAATTCTCGACGCATTCACGGATAAAATGGAACCGAGTGTCGATGTGTTTGCTACGTCCATGAAACACTAGGTTCTTCATTAATGCTATTGCGGACTTATTTTCAACATAGAGGGTTACCGGCCTCGGCTCGCATCCGAGCACCTCGCTCAACAAGTTTCTTAGCCAAAGTCCTTGGCACGACGCTACAGTAGCTGCCATAAACTCCGCCTCACATGAAGACAAAGCAACAGTTTGTTGCTTCTGAGATTGCCAAGTGATCAGATTCCTGTTGAGATAAAACACCATCCTTTTAGTACTTTTTTTGTCGTCTGTGTCACCGGCTAGGTCGCTGTCAGTAAAACCAACGAGTTCTTCAACTTCTCGTCCTCTTCTTAACTGAATCCCATAATTCGTCATTCCCTTCACATAACGAAGAATGTGTTTTACTGCCTGTTAGTGTAGAGTGGTAGGTTTCTCCATGTATCGAATCGCTATGTCAACAACATAAGAGATATCGGGTCGAGTGTGCGTCAAGTACCTGAGACACCCAATGATACGCCTATACTCCTTCGGATCCACTAAGCTTCCTTCCACATCCTTTTCGAGCTGCAACTTTGCTTCCATAGGATACTTGCTCGAGTTACAATCCTCCATTACAAATTGTTTCAACACCTTCTTCGCATAAGCTTTCTGCTTTACCTTAATGCTATCTTTCTTCTGGTCCACCTCGATACCAAGAATTAACCTGACTGTGTAATGTTTCGCCACTAGTATAAAGTTCTCCTCAAAATTATTGCATTGCTTCTGCACATAGCCTTTTGCTACCAATCTCGCTTTGTGCTTGAAGATGTTGCCTTCGCTGTCTCTTTTCAACTTGAAAAGCCACATTAACTCGATGGTCTTGTGACCGGGTGGTAAGTCGGTGAGCTCTCATATCTTATTCTTCTTGATAGACTCGAGCTCTTTGTTCATGGCTTCATTCCACGACTCTTTGAATACTGCCTCGTGATATGTTGTTGGCTCATCGGTGGTGAGCAAGAACAATTCATCAGGATCCATCTCTACTAGTGGTGCTTCCACATAGACATCTCGTAGGATTCCGAACTCCACGGGATTTTGTACGAGCTTGTTATTGTTGTTTCACCACTCCCACTTCTTCTCCTCCTCGAATATAACGTCTCTACTCACATAGATTTCCTCGTAAGATGAATTAGAAAACTTGTGCGCCTTGCTTCCGTCTTCGAACTTCACATTTCCGGTAATTTTCTCGACAAGCTCATTGAGCTTCTCTCGATGGCCCTTCATATGGTTGTTTGCTCCATTGTCAAGGTACCACACATCGGTGTGATTACACTCATCGCCACTTGCGAGGATTTTCTCCATGACTTTCTCTTCACTGAACAACACCACATCTGGTTCCTCCTTGGACGGTTCTTGCATAAACTCTTCAAGGTTTGTCTTCTCGTCTCCCTCAGCAAACATTAATACTGGCTACTCGTCATAGAAGCTAGCGAGGTTTGCATCATCTTCTTAGGGCAAAGCTTTCGTCACTACCTCAGCTAACATTAATGATGGCTCCTCATCATAGAAGCTAGTGAGGTTTGCCTCACCGTCATACCTATTGTTAGGGCACTTAGACGCGTAGTGCCCATACTTTTGACAAGCGTAACACTTCACTGTACTCTTGTCTTTGCGGGGCTTGGTATCTTCTTGTCGAGGTGAGCTTTCTGCACAACCTCGCCCTTGACCTTGCCCTTTTCCACGACCTCGGTTATCTCCACCGTTGTCGCTAGGACTCGATAATCCATAAAAAAAATCGGCTTCTCCGTTTTTCTTCATTCGTGACATCCATTCATCATACGTGAGCAATAGATGCTCCTCCTCTTGGTCTCCGTATCCGCGAAGTCTCTTCTCATGTACTTTGAGACGACCGACGATCTCTTCGACGGTCATATTCTTGAGGTCACCAAATTGCTCGATCGTTGTAACGATCTGCATGTATGTTTGTGGTAAGGCTCTAAGGAACTTCTTGACGACGGAGATCTCCTCCACCTTCTCTCCTAACGAGCGGATACCAGTCACAATGGATGTCAATTTCATGGCGAAATCATCCACCGATTCCCTATTCTTCATACGAATCGCCTCAAATTGTGTCTTCAAGGTTTGCACTTTTGCCTTCTTGACTCTCTCCACTCCAACATGTATTGTCTTTAGAGTCTCCCACGCTAGCTTGGCGGAATCCTTCTCATCCACCATGAGAAGGACGTCCTCAGGGAGTGCTTGATAGATGGCGGCGAGAGTCATTCTATCCATCCATTCGTCGACATCTTCGAGCATCACGGCTTCCCACACTCCTTGTGCTTGTAAGTTTACCCGCATCTTCAATGCCCACACCGAGTAGTTACTCTTCGTGAGTAATGGATAGGAGAGTGTCACATTCCCTTCTCTTCCAATCTTCATTGTCGCCGCATCTCTGATTAATCTTGTCGACGACATGTTCTTCAATCTAGCTCTGATACAAAATGTTGGCTTTGACTATTGAATCTTTCTAAGAACAGCTATGAAGATATGAAACTCTGGAAAATAGATATTTGCTAAAGAAGAAAAGTCTTGAAAATCTTAAGTGTTGTATATTCAACATTTACAAACAATCCTTTATATAGGAGTAATTAGCCTAGAACCTTAAATTGATTATACATATAGGCCCAAGCCCATTAATAATTAAATATACCATAATGGTATAAAAGACAATATAATAATATAATATATTATATTGTATAATATAATAATATATCAATATAATATATTATTATATTATATACACTAACAACAATAAAGGCCTACAACTTTAAATTTTCTAACAATCAATGCTCAAACTCACACTATTCAAGTAAGTTTCCGTTCATCCCCTCTTCGCTCCATCCTTGTTGGTTCCCACGTTGTCTCTTCGACTGAGGAGTCCCCTCAAGGAACCACTAATCTCTGACACTTTATTTTGGAAGCTCTTGCGTCGATGTAGCAGAGTATCCATTCTGTATCTTATAGGTTGGAGATTCTGGAAGAGCGGACTTCTATGAATGCATCTACGTCTACAGATGCAAACAATGAAATATTAAGAACTTCGGGTGACGTTTTGATGATCATAAACTAGATGACCAGGATGCAGTCTTATCTGGTCCAACAAAACTTCGAGCTTCACAACGAAACAATGTCTCTTATGGAATCCTTTGGTCTTCAACTGCTGGAAGTTTCCAAATCCCTTAAGTGTGCGGAAGCTGAGCGAATCGATGTTGTTGATGCAGTCGCTCAACGCTCTAGGCTGAGGAAGATGTGTTTATTAAAGTTGTCGCCCTCGCTGTTGCTGAACCTGATAATGTTAAAAAATGGGGAAGGTAGCAATCGAGGGGGAACGAGCACTCGGGATACTCGGTCCAAGAGAAATCCAGACCAAGGTGGTCGAGGTGGCTGTCAAAAAAACCGAGGAGGTGGTCGTGGAGGTGGCCGCGCTGGTGGCCGCGGTGGAGGAAGTGTAGGAGGACTAAGAGGAGGAAGTCGACTACAACAAATTATGTTCGGCGAAAAAGACATCGATGGCTGAAGCTTCAAGACTAAAAAGGGGGATCTAAAACCTTGTATATTTTATGTTTTCTTTTCATATAAATATATTGACTTCATTAGACGTGCAGTCTGAAGAAACGCGAGCAGATGTCTCACTTCATCAGATGTGCAGTCTGAAGAAGCGCGAGTAGACGTCTCACTTCATCAAACGTGTAGTTTGAAGAAGCGGGAGCAGAAGTCTCACTTCATTAGACGTGTAATCTGAAGAAGCGCGAGCAGACGTATCACTTCATCAGACGTGTAGTCTAAAGAAGCGCGAACAGATGTCTCACTTCATCAGACGTGTAGTCTGAAGAAGCACGAGCAGACGCCTTGCTTCAGTAGTCGTTTGAAGAAGTGCGTAAGTAGACGTCTTGCTTCAGCAATCGTTTGAATAAGCGTCCGTTTTTTCGCTCATCTCATTAGCATTGCGAACAACCGAGTTCGTTATCAACCGTCTACCCAATCAACTTAGTACGCATAACTGTTTATCTTCCATGTACTCGAATATTCCTCTAGCCCGTTTTGTATCTTTCAATACACCACAATCTACTAAATATTCTCTAGTACAATCCGGTACGCCACCATCTAACGAATATATTCTTATGTACGTTCCTGTACACCTGGCGTACATCCAACGGAAAGCTAACATGTATCCAAGACAAGGATTCGACCGTTGCTACACTTTAGTATAAAAGGCGATTAAAGTACAATGGTGAATGTCTCTAGTTCCCTCGCTTCCTTGAACAATCACACGAATTACGAACTATTAAGTGTGGTGATTATTCTTGCTCTAAGTCTATTTTGTATATCACATAATGTTCTTTTTGTGTGAAATTTCAGTATTGTAAGTTGAACAAGGTTTGTCTATTCAACAGAGTGTTAGCTAGGAGTTCAGAAACAGACAGTTATTAAGTCATAGACAGTTATTAAGTCATGTGTTTCTGATTGGGTTTGTGTAATTTTTATATAAATCAAAGTCTTCTAGTGAAAACCTTCTGGAAACAGAAGAAGGGGTGATGTATGAGTTTTTATCTTCGAACATTCATAAAACTCCTTGTGTTATTTCATTATGCATCTTCAATCGTTTATCTTCCGCTTCAAATCGAGCAAGCTTTTCTGCACTTGAATCCGTTCAAGAGTTTGCGAAGATTTGTAAAAAATAGAAACAGATTTTCCTCTCTAATAGGATTAAATCGAATTGAAAGTTATAAGTTGCACCACAATATTATAACCCCCTGCTATTGTTGTCACCGATCCTAATATAATCATCGAATTCTTAGAAGAGGAGAAGGTCATTGGGTTATGGTTCAAGTTGGAGAGTCTTTATATGATGAAGTCGCTCACCAACAAGTTGCTTTTAAAGCAACGATTTTTCACCCTGCAAATGTTGGAAGGTATACAAATTAGAGAGATCAATTAAATTCTATTGTGTTAGAATTAAGAAATATTGATGTTAAGGTTGATGATGAGGATGCTGCCTTAATTTTATTGGTATATTTGTCTCCATCGTATGTATTAGAATATAATATTAAGATAATATATATGTAAGATATTATCACAATATTATAAATTGTGATAATATCATTATTATATTATATTAATTTTTTTATAAGTTCAATGTAATGTCTATATAATAGACATAACCTATATAACTCTAATATAATTAAATAAAATCTTTCTCTCTTTATTCTAACATGGTATCAGAGCCAAAATTTTATTCTTGAGCTACAAGATCTAGTTTTTCGCTGCCTCCATCAATGGCTATTTTAGTCAATGATGGAGGGCTCTAATAATGTTCTATTAATTATTATTATTTTTTAATAATATTTACTTTCTTTCAAATAATTATGTTGATATCTATAATTGTATCGGCCACCATATGGCACAGATCTTTTGAATGAAGGGCAGACCTGACATTTTCTAGACTCATTATATCTTTCCCAACAATGAAAGACTAAACAAAGTTTTCATATGATGAAGGCAAATATACTAACAAAATTAAGGCAGCATCCTCATCAACCTTAATATCAATTTCTTAATTTTTTTAGTATCTTTGACTTTATCATATAAAAACTTTGTCCAATCTTTCATTATTGAGAAATATACAGTAAGTCTAGAAAATGTCAAGTATGCCCTTCATTTAGGGATCTACGACATATGGTGACAGGTACAATTACATATATCAGTGGCTTAAGACCCTTTGAAGTAAATAAATTGTTGTGTTTCTTCTCTTTCCTCCGCCCGTTACCTCTGTTGGTAAACAACCCTGAAGCTTGATTGTTTGTGATTGTATCGATCGCCATATGGCGCTGATCCTTTGAATTTGTTGAATAGACTTGAATAGTTCGGATTTCTTAATGGTCCAACCCACATTAAGAAAGCCCAACTATTCAAGTCTATTCAACAAATATCCACCTTGACTTGAATTCTCTCATATGTCCCAAGTGCATTAGTCAATGCCTAGATGTATTAGATACATACGTCAATATTAGATGGCCCAGATGCATTTGTCAATGCTAGATGACTCAGATATATTCGTTGATATCGAATGGCCAATATGCACTCGTTGGTGTTGGATGACTCAAATGCACTCGCCGATGCAGGATGATCCAAATGCACTCGCTGGTGTTGGATGACCCGGATGCACACGCCGATGTCGGATGCCATAGATGCATTCGTCAATGCTAGATGTCCTAGATGCATTAGTCAATGGAAAGATGGCCCAGATGCATAAGTCAATGCCCAAATGTTTCATCTTCTCTATCTCTCTTCTAAAGTTGTCCCTAGGGTAACCTAACAATTTCTAACGTTAAGCAAGTCCAAACAATGTTGGAACTTGCTACGAAGAACCGACTTGGTGAACATATAAGTAAGATTGTTAGCAATTCCTACCTTTTTAACCTTTATCCCACCAACATGTAATGCATAATCAACCATATCTTCATAATTGTATTTCTAAGGTGGTCTAACTTCAATCCTCCTTAACCAACCTTCAACTACATTCTCATGAATAACTTCAGACAATTGAGAATCTAATTGTTTAGGCTCTGACAGTTGACCCTCAACGTAGGGTTCTTTATCCTTTTGTAGAGTAATTTCTAACTTCACTTGTTTGTCAACACTGCTATTTTCTGCTACAGGCTTCTCAATAGAGTTAAGTATAGAATTCTCATCAAAAATAACTTTTTTACTCAAAATAACTCTTCTCTCAGATGGAGATCATACTCTGTATCCTTTTAGACCATCTACATAGCCCATAAATACGCATTTCTTTGCTCTAGGATCTAGTTTATCCTCACTAACATGATAATAAACTGTGCAACCTAAAACTTTCAAACCAGAGTAATCAGCAGATTTTCCCGACCATACCTCGTAAGGTGTTTTACATTTAATTCCGATATGAAGCTCACGATTTATCAAATAAATGTTGTAGTCACCGCTGCTGCCCAAAAACTCTTATCAAGTTTTTCATTATAGATCATTCACCTCGCTCTCTCCAGTAATGTCTGGTTCATTCTTTCATCTATATCGTTTTGTTGTGGTGTATGCCTTATCATGTGATGCCGAGAAATCCATGCATCCTTGCAGAACTGATCGAAATTAGACGAACAAAACTCTAGACTATTGTTAGTTCGTAACTTCTTGTTCTTCTTCCTAGTTTGATTTTCCACCAATGTTTTCCACTCTTTGAAATATTTGATGGCTACCTCTTTATTTTTCATGACAAACAACCAAGTCATCCTTGAAAAATCATCAATGATTGTCAAGAAATATCATTGACCTCCAAGAGATTAAATTTTAGCAAGACCCCAACAATTCGAATGGATATAATCAAGTGTGTCTTTTGTCCTCTGAATAGCCTTTGAAAACTTGTTGTGATGTAGTTTCCCAAAAACACAATGCTCACAAAAGTCAAGACACGAGATCTTGTGACCACCAAGAAGATTCTCCTTTGCTAGAATATGCATCCCCTTTCACTCATATGACCAAGCCTCATATGTCAAAACTTAGTCACATCATCCTTGTGAATCTCTGAAGATGTAACAGAAACTGAGATAGTAGAACCCTGTAAGAAATACAAAGTGTCAATCTTGACACATTTCAGAATAAATTTGAACCCTTACATACATTCAGAACTTCATTTTCACCGTTGAACCAGAATCTCTTACTATCTAGCATACTCAGAGATGTCAAATTCTTAGTAATAAGTGGAAAATGTCTGACCACATTCAGAGTACAAAATCTAATATTGTGTGTCTAGATCTTGATTGAACCAATCCCAACAGCCTTACAAACAAAACTATTGGCCATAGAAACGCTATCACCATCTATATGTTTGTAAGATTTGAATCACTATCTTCGAGGACAAATATGATACGAAGCTCTAGAATCAAAAACTCATGCATCAGCTTGATGAGTGTGTTCATCTACCACTAGAGCAATATCTTCATCAGATAATGTATTATCTTTTACAATAGCTGCAAAACCAGAACCAGATTTCTGTGGATTTTTCTTCAAAAAACATTCATTCTTCCAATGTCCTTTCTTTTTGCCTAAATTCTCTATTTGTTAGGATTTATGTATTATGGTTTTAAGAAACCGAGTGTTATATAAACTCGTGTTATAACCTTAGTTTGTTATGTTATCATCTATGTAATAATCTTCTCAATAATAGTTTCTCTCTTCTGGATAGACGTATTCATGTTTTATCTTAGTAAATCACGTTAAATCTATGTCTTTCTTTATTGTTTACGTCATCTATCGCATTCCGTTACAACACTAATATCAATTGAATCTATGTAGGAACTGTACTGGACTTAAGCTCAACTCACACAAAAAAATATTTCTTACAAAATATATTTATAATCTTTTTAAAATATGTCTGTTCTCGTTAAGTGCATAATTTTTTAAAATATTATCATTAGACTAATGATAGAGAACAAAAATTTAGTGTCATAAATTGTGTATGAAATTAGGTGGCAACACGTGAGTAATTTGAAAAATGACACCAAATTAAATTTTAAAATCACTCACATGTTGACATATTATTCCCAACACTATTTATGATACCAAATTCTCATTATCTATATTGTTTTTATTTTTAATTCTCAAATTCTAAATATTGACTTTGTTTCTATTTGTCAATGATGAATCCATCACACACCAGCCAATCTGGACATAATCCACTCAACACTTGTTTGAGTTAGGATGGAAAATTATTTATATTTTTTTGTATAAAAAATAAAATACATTGTATACAAATAAATTTGATGCAACTCTCAATATATTTTATTATCTTGTACAAGTTCTATTACTTCCAACGTCCGATTAAAGAATATTCATTCGCTACCATCTTGTTTATATTCAGCAAACTGCTTTTCAGCAATAATAAGATGTATGCATCAAAATTTCTTTTGCATCTTTTTCGTGACTCATCTCTATTGCAAATATTGAAATGATTTATTTTTTTAAGCAATTATTATTATTTTTTTCAATAAGTACGGTTTAATATTGATACAGATACCGTACCAAAATCTCGGTATAATGTAAATATTTTGTATACCGAAATTTTTGTACAATAACTGTAAAATTTTCATTACAAAATAAAAATTGATATACCATAGTGACGATACAAAAAAATGGGCTGATCGGATAGACCATTTTTTAGAGCTTGGAATCCTCTGCCTCCCAATTTCTCATGCTCTCATGTTCCCTCTCACAAAGGAAGAGATAATGAGATAATATTATAAATAAATAAAAAAAAATTATTTACAATATTAACGTGAGAGGGAATATGGAAAATTGGGAACTAGCTCAAAAAAAAAAAGTTAGAGATGACACAACCCAACCGACTTTGTAGCAACATTTTGATTTTGTTGCCAAAGATTTTGTATTTAAATTATTTATAATACATTTGGAATTTAACTTTTTAAGATTCTAATACAAATTTAATTCCAACTTCAAGCTAAATTTCATGATTGATGCTGAATTTTTTTTTAAAAAACCAGAAATATTTGTATAACTAGACTTCTTTTTAGAATGCTGGTTTGGCACTTCGGCTTCTCCTTCGGAGTGCAACTATTTCCCGCGGATTAGGCGTAGTCACCACAAACACTCAACCAATTTGCCGCGTGGACCTCAAGACTAGGGATATCTTACCCATACAGATTGTTTTATTACAATAACATCTAATTTCAGTAACAAATTAGGTATTTAAAGGGTTGAATACATCAGATTCATTGACATATAAGAGTAAAATGAAAAGTAGGCAAATATATTGTCCCAAAATGCATCAATTTAATGTTAACAATGCAGAATAGGAAATAAAAAGACAAGAAGATAAACTAGACTAGTCAAACTAAGTCAAAACTTTGGGCCTCAATTGACATCAAAAGAATATATATTTTTCATTCTCCTGTGTGGGGAAAGATTTGCAATAAAAGCTTATATCAAGGAGCAACCAATACACAGCCCCCCCTCTCCCAAGTTCACCGCACACGAATAAACCCCAAAAGATTCGCCGAATCGCACGTTAGCTTCCGAACAGCTTCTTTAACCTATTGGCAGAAAGAGATGCTCTTTTGTTTGTTGGCTCCAGAACAAGGGCATAGTTAAAATCTGCATGCCATAATAGCTTTAATCAGCATGAATGATTATAACAATCTTAGTCATTGATGATATTTTAGTCATTTCATCAAACAGATTGGTTTTAAAAAAATAAAAATCAAACAAGCCCTTGAAAGACCAAATCTCAAAACTTGTTCTGACATGGAACATGAAGTATGGAATACAATTGCATTTTATATCAAAGGGAAGGGGGCAGGGAAAGAAAATCGAAAAGGACTCACCATCAATAGCTTCTTTGTAATAACCAAGCATTTCACGAGCTGTGCCTCTTCTTAGATACGCCTTTACATTCTGAAATAGAGAGTTCGAAAGACATTATCATTTTACGGGAAGGTTCGGAATATGGGGAGCTAGAACCTAATTCAACTATTGCACAGAAAGTCAGGACTAGCCACAGCATGAACTTACCATATAGTACCATCTCAAAAAATAAATAGTTTCATTGTAGAAATGCTTATATAAATAAATAAAAAATAGTTTAAAAACAAGTTTCAAAATTGATGAATACTAAGGGCTTATTTATGGGTTAACTCGTAATATTTGAATAACTGTATACTAGTAACGATTTGAGGAACATTAGACAAATATAATGCATAAAGATAAACAGAACACTACGCATTCAAGATATATCAGTAGAAATCGCTTTTAAAGTCACCTTCTTGTCAAAGTTGATAGCTTTGGAGCAATCTGCTTCAGCTTGAATGAAGCTGCAGCAGAAACAATAAGATAAACATGTAAAGACAAAGACAATTCATGATGGTTTATCGTCAAAAATGTTTAAATGAAGCAATGGTGTACCTTCCCAATTCAAGATAAGCTGCAGCCCTGTTACTATAGTATGTTGCATTATTTCCATTAAGTTTGATTGCTTCAGTATAAAAACCGACAGCTTTCTGCCATTGTTTTGCTTTGAATGCTTCATTCCCCTAAAAGATGGATAAAATGATGACAAACATTTTAATGAATTAATAAAACCATTCCTTCATTTTCTTTTTCATCTGGATCTGAATCCAAATACATAAAATAAAAGTGTTTCCAAATGGAGACGTTATCCCAACTAAAGGAAAGCGAAGAGGAAAAGAAAAAAGAAAAAAGAAAAGTAGTCAGTTTAAAACACATTGGCAATTACGAATATGGGGTTAGTTTTTCATTTTGATTTGTCCATAGGCAATATTTGCAAAAGAAGCAAGTCACCTTTTCTTTGGCAATGTCAGCTGATGTTTCTTCACTGACAACTTTAGTTGATGATTTGGGCGCAATAGCTATATCAGCCTGTTCTTTTAATGTGGCGTACATGGCTTGTACCGTATCTAGTAAAAATCGATCACCTCCATGTCTTGCCACAAATGACACTGAAACCGGGCATTTCTCATACAATCCAAGTGGAATAGTGACCTTCAATACAAACATGAAGAACAACACAGATTATCATCAATGTTATGTACTATGAAGAATTATGGTAATAGAAAGTTTAAAAATAAATAAATAAAATCATCTTATACATCTGGTAACACAAGTGTGTTTGTAAACAAATTTTAGAAGGTTACACAAACATGATTCTATTCGTTTTATAACATTTGGTTATTGTAAGAACAAAAACGTTTATCTTTTAGTAAACATAGAAAGAAATGAGTATAGCTTTTGAGGGTGTGTTTGATAAAAACTGAAAATTAAGTGATGAATACTGAACATTAAGTGCGAATGAGATAAGTGCATGAAAAATGAATGTTGAATAAACCATATGAAAATAACTGAATTTTGAGTACATGGTATGCCTGTTGATTTTATAAAATGTGAAACTAATGTCGGAAAGGCATTTAAAGACTATTTCATAGCGGCGTAGTTTAAATTATCTTTTCTATGCTCGTACAACACTACGAAGTTAAGTCATTCATAGCTTACCGAGTTAAGCTAAGGTATTCTAGTTTAATTTGAGCTGAATGTAAAGAATTAAGTAAAAATGGACTTATTTCCAATAAGCACTTAATTTTTCAGGTTTTCTGATAAGTTTCTGTTATCAAACACTTTAAAACTAATCAAAAGAAAAACAAGAATATTACAAATTAAAAATTAGTATAAAAAAATAGCATATTCAAATAAAGATATAAGAAGAGAATGTTCACCTGACAGCAACCGGACATGCTAGCTAAACTCAATAGACTGTATGTACCAATCGTGTAGTCTTCAGACATTATCTCTTTGCTATTGAGTTTGGGAGGTGGATTTGCAATAGTAGGAAGAACTAGCAGTCCATCATCCTGACAAAGTTTTGCAGAGCAGTCAAATTAAAGGCAGGGTAAATAATATTGGGTAATATCACCCTCTGAATAGGATTAAGATTTGCACGCTTGTAAGAAATAAAAAATTAAACAGTAAAATAAAAAAGATATACCTTCAGAAGAGAGTTCATAGCTGCACGCAGTTCATTCTTAATTGCATAAAGACACTCAGTCTCTTGCTCAGTAAGTTCTAGCTTTTCCTGAACTTGTACTGAAATGACAGGGTTCATAGTAGGCTTCACTGAGCTAATCCATTCCTGATGATTAAGTTGGAACTCAAGCCTGCAGAGGTGCTTAAGAAGAAAGAACTTAACATCATCTCTTAAATAGTTCATCATCTAGGAATAAATCGATCATGGATGCTAAATGCAGTACAAACTGAAGTATGTAACCTTGAAACATAGTTTTGCAAAGTACTAAGAAAGTAAACAAACAGATAACATATTAAAAATGCCAGCATGTTCCAATTTAATCCTTAATTAAAGAAAAACAAATACATATAAGGAAGTTAAATGCAAAACATAATTTTATTGGGGAAAAGGGATAATCTTTATAGATATTTTTTTTTCAAAAGAAGACCCCACACTGGCTTTTATATGTTACAAAGAAGGGTGTGTAATTGCTCTAAGTGTGCTTTTTCTTTTCATTCTTCTGTTAAGATGTAGAAAATACATTGCCCACTTTTTAACCAAAGAGAAACAACTACAAACTAAAGAGAAATGGATTAAGCTAAAACAAATGCTGCACAAAATATCATATTGGAACAAAAACTAAGAGTAGTTATACTAGAAATACGGAGAACAAAGCATGACGGTTTCCTTTTTTTTTCCTTAACTTCTTTTCCTTGAATTAGATGTAGAAAGCAGGAGCATCAATGAATAATCTTGAAGATTAATTACCACACCCACCTTTTAATTTTCTGCATTGCATTTGCTAGCAACCTCAATGATGATGATTTGACTTCACCATTTGATGTTTTGGTATACATTGCTCTTAGGCTTGGAACTTTGGAATATATATAATCACCAATAATTTCATGCTTCAAAATTTGTCCTGAAAATTTACAAATAGAAGTTATAGAACTAATGGAATATAAAATAATAGAAGTAAATGTGGGAGAATCCAAGTTGAATTTAAAGCACTGAGCTGAAAAGAACATACTTCCAAATAACTTCTCCACTGACTTGATCACTACTTGAGCTGTTCGGTCGATGGGTGTCTTTGTTAACTCAAAACAATCATCAGCTATTATGACGTTTCTTGGATTCCGAAGTACTGCAAAGGGAATTTGCAACAACACGTGTCCTACACGACGCAGTACATTTGGATCTTTTGCAAACCATCCTGCAAGTGTCATTTCAGAACATAAAATAGAAAGTTAAGAAGAAGATCAGCAATAAAATGAATTTTGCACAACAATACATTTTGCATGAGCACCCAAAATGATTAGTTATCCAATTTGCATCATTAGCAAAGAAAGATACAGGGCTATAAAACATTTTTTATCATTTATTCCTCTTAGTAAATTTGTGATACTTGGGCTAGAAGTCCTAGAGCAACGATAAATTATGGAAAGGCAAAAATAATAAGAAAATTAGAAAATAATTGCTTATATCCCCCAACAAATTGACCAATATATGATAACTATATTCAGCCCTAGCTGAAACCCCAAAATATTTATTAATGCGGACAAAGCATGTTTGTTGAACTTGTCTCATATTTATGATGTGATCATTATGCACATAGAAGCGAGAGAAAGGAAATTCCATCAATAAAGAAATGCTCTAAACTGGTAGCTCATAAGTATTGGGAAGTATGCAAAGTCAGACAACAGAGATCCACATTTTCTTTTGAGTCCAGAGTCCAGACATATTGGGAGAGCCATCAAGTGGCCATGTAGTAAGTTGATTCAGCAAATGAAAGGGAAAATTGACTAGAGAAAGAAAAAAATTATCCTGCTGTGAATTTGAAGATTATACAAAAACACAGAATGAGTCCATTATATGAGTTAAGCCCTTTAAATGTTTAGATACAAAATCAGCAATAATAAAGTACAGGAATTAGAAGATACAGAAAACAAATCAACATATTTGGATTGTAGAGTTAGAAGTAATTATGGGTTATGTGGATTTTGAAGTGATGTTTTATGTCAATAGGTTTGTTTGGATAATATGAAATTTTTGACAGTAGATTATTTTAATCAATAAGAGATTAAAATATTATTAATTAATATAGGTGATTAATCAAAACAACTTTAACCAAACAAAGCCATTATTTCCACCACAAATTAATTGAGTTGGTGCATACCAGCAGTGTCTGAACTTGATGAAACAGGAATTATTCCAGTGTGAGACACAGCCCCATGTGAAGGTCGAAATCCTAATACACCACAACATGCAGCTGGGACCCTAATTCCACCATCAGTATCAATACCTGTTGTAAGATGTTAACATCAAAACGACTGTTTATATAATGCAGCTAAAGCATGATTGAAGGATGGAAAATAATATATTAGTATGAGAAACAAGCTTTATAGCAGAATATACAACGAAGTGGGCCACTTTAGATCTACCAATATAACATGAGGAAAGCCACTTCTAGACCTAATGTATAGGCTAGTTTTCCCATTCATTAAATTAAAATAAGTTAAATGTATCTATAAGATATAGAGATGGCAATGCACATTGTGTACGCAAAACCCAATTCCACACACTACTGCACAACCCTAACTCAACCCCAAAGCATCTGCTAAAAAGGACAAAATATGCATTACATAAATAAAAACCATTAATCCTCTCTTTTAGTCTAGCGGCAACATGAGGTGGAAAGCCACAGGGTAACTAGCTTGTACCTAAGTAGCTTGTACCTAAATAGCGTTTAATCTGGGAGAAGCTGACACCAGCTTAGTTAAACTTCATTATTTAAGTCACTTAAATTTACTTTTCTCTTAAGTATGCAAACTATAAAGCTTTGGTCAAGAAAGTATAAAGAATACCTAAGGAGAAGTCGGCAAGGTTAGCGGCCACAGCTACAGCAGCTCCACTAGATGCTCCTCCAGGTACACGATCAGGAGCAGCAGGATTAGTGGGTGTATCATAGCGTTTGTTTTCTCCATGAATACTGAAAATAATCCATGAAAACAAGAGTGATGACAATATCAAAACAATTGAGATGAATCATGCATATACGTGACTGTGATATCTTGATCAAGCCCAATTTGGAAGCACTTTTGTTTTTGTTTCTGTTTTTGGATCCAGAAACAAACAAAAAAAAATTGAATGTCTCTAAGTATGTTAAGTTTCCAAACTTTGTATATGACCTAGATATAGATATAAAATGTATTTCTAAATTGAGCAATTATATAAGTATATACATCATATATGTATATATTTATCACCCTCAAGTATCATTTCTTTTTAAATGTTGAAATTAGTATTAATAGAGTACTAGCTAATTTTACTAATACAAACAATGTTAATAGTAAGTATATTCTAGATCTTTAACATGTGACCTAAAGGTTCTTTATTGAACAAGTCAATAATCAAAACACATTAATTTAGTACACACTAAGTTTCATTCCACAAGAAGATCCCAAACTTACTTTTGCAAAACATAAAATAGTAAATACTTGGCCATGACTATCCACTACTTCATTTCTCTTTCCCACCCCTTCTCTTCCCAACAATATAACTATCCCTCATTCTCATTTTAAATGGACATCATTAGATATATAGAGCTTATTTGAAAACACTTCAAAGAGAAGTGTTTACCAATGAGTTTCTTAAAATTAAACTAAAGCACTCACATACAATTTGGATTTGAGAAACGAATCTAGTTTCACCTTCAATTCGAAATGGAGCCATAAACTCAAATCTAGATATAGTGCAAGTTTAGGTAAATATTGAAGTTTATTTATGAATACACATGAGAGTCACTGGTATTTGTACATTGGAATGACACCCAAGCACGACTTAAGTGAGAGCTTCCATACGTGTACATGCCACATCAAGGCAATTAAAACCATGTGATATTTTATCAGGAGAAAAAATGTTCAATTTAATAGAATTCAAAAGCTAACCTATAAGCCATTTCATCCACTACGGTTTTCCCTATGCACGTAGCACCACCTTGAACAAGAGCAGAAACCACAGGAGATGTTTGAGAAGAAGGTTCATGTGTCTTTGCCCAATCAATATTCCCAAATGTAGTTACAGATCCTTCAATCTCAAACCTACAATTGGAACAAAAATATTCAGCAGAGCCTTCGAGTACATCTATAAGAATTAGAATATCCATAGAAATAGGCTCTCATATACAACTCTAAAAACTCAGAACATCAAAAGAAAAAGATTGTTGAATTATACATTTCAAAAATGCATGTAAAAGCATCAACAACAGAGAAAAGTTACTCTCCCTTTTTCTCTCTCACCCAAATTTCCCTATCTATTACAGCCCAGAAGGATCTTCATCCCATAATATATGCTACAAAGCATATGTTATTAACTGCAGGCTTCAATAAGATAAACTCAAACACTTGGTGTGTAGGCTTCAATAGGTATTGAGAATTTTTTCTTCAATAACATCTTTCTTTAGAAGAAATTATGAATATCTATCTACTAGCTCAAAATTCTATCACAATCCAGACAAACTAACCATAAAAGACTAGACCTTTCACTGAAGTATATGAACTATATTATTATCTGCGTAAAAATAAAACATATGCTTACACATCCGAGACAGCAAATGACAGGCCAGTCAATGGGTGAGGAGCTTTAGGAGGAGCCGGTTGAGGAGGAGGAAGAAGTTGCAACCTCTCAACAAAAGCCCCAAAATCCTCTTTCACTGCTTTCTTAAGCCTTTTCGACATCATCAGAATTCCAGCCAGGCCTAAACCAAGCAGAACCCACAAGTTGGTAGCAGACGAAGAACCCATAATTGCTCTAAATCCCTAAACTTCAATCAAGAAGAACGGGTGGGGAAGAACTTCTGGAAGGGAATGTTAGAATTATGAACCCAGAAAAGATAACAATCCCCAAACACAAAGAGAGTTCAGATAAGAGGATTATTAGCTAATATAGAAAGAATTGTTTATTGGGTATCGAGAAAGAGAGAAGGATATGGTGCAGGAAGGAAGATGGGGAAGGATAACCCCAGCACCGTTGAGCACTCACCAGTCCGATGAAACCTAGGGGAGTGGAGAAAAATATGAGAAAAACAAATATTAATCCATAATTTCTCGGATTTTTTTTTTTATCTTTTTTTATTTAAAAAATGGGAGCTTTTATTCAGAAATAATAGGGGATGTTTATATTAGATTATTAGTGAAAATATTTTTTTTAAAAGAAATCAAATATATTTTAATTGATATAATTAATTTAATTGATTAATAAATAAATAAATATATATAAGAATTGAGTTATTTAAAAATTATTTAAATAATCATTATCTAATTTGACCAATGTTTGATAAGTAAAAATAAGTTAAAAATAATAAGATAAAATATTAATCTTATTTTAAAAGTAAAAATTATTAAATAAATTATTATCAAAAAATTATAAATTTATATTTTTAAATTTAATAAAATTATTACTATAAATAATATAATATTATAAAATTAAAATATGATTATATTTAAACCAACGATAAAATAAGAGAAGAAAGAGATTATATATATATATATATATATATATATATATATATATATATATATATATATATTATGTTTGACAAATTATAATTTATTATATAACTAAAAAATATTAGTATTTTGTTAATTATTTTTTATTTAATATTTAATTTATTAAATTATATAATTCAACATATGAATTATTAACTAATATGTAGGAGTATAATATTCTTTTATTATTTGCATATTATCAAATTCAAATTTTTATCTTAAAGTATTTAAGTTATTGAGAACTTAATTTTCAGTTTTATTCGTAGGGAAGAATTAAAAAAAAAAAATCCTCTAAAAAGTAATTCTTGAATTTAATTAAAAGTTAATATAAAGAATTAACTAGTAAATAATATAAGATAATAAAAGTAAAATAAATTATTAATCTATATATTAAATTGTATAAACAACTTAAAATAAAATTACAATGAAAAAAATTTAAATTTAACAATAATGCAATTTGTTAAAGGTTCCTCCAAAAATATCTCATTTGAGTTAATAAAGGATGAGTGTAGAAGTAAAGTAAATCAAACAAACCAATGAAATAATGTTGAAAAAATTTGTACCAAGTATTTTGAGTAGCACTTAAATTATTCTTAATCGATGGTTGATAAACAATTAGTGATGACAATGGGTACTCATATGTCCGATATATGTGGGTACTTGATAGTCGGGTACGAGTATTATAAATCGGATTTAGGGTCGGGCATGTGGAGGGGGAGAAGGTATCGGTCGGGTACGGGTCAAGAATTAGGCCCCATACCTAACTATATTAATATTATTAAATTTTTATTAAAGTTTAATGTGTGACTTTTCAAATTCTTCATCATTATAAATATATCATTTAATTTGTTTTATCCACTCTTCACTCCAATCATCATCGTAAATACACTATATTCCAACTTTAAATTGTTTATATTAAAAAAAATATTTCTTTACATAAATTTTCAATTTTTATTTAAAAAAAAAATATGACTTCTCTTGTCATTCTTCATATTCACTCTTTATTTTTTTTCTAATTTTTATTCACTTTAATTTATTTTTTCAAGATATACAAAATATGTATATAGGTAAGTAATATTTTTATTTTTATTTTTAACACTTCGATATTACTAATTTTAAAATTATTTATTAAAGTTGTGTTTATTTTTCTTTAATTTTATAATCTTATAAGTTTTAATCGGGTAATAGGGTACCCGTTAGGAATCGGGTACCCGACGAATCGGGAATAGGGATATAAGTAGAGATATTGTCGGGTTCGGGTCGGGTAGTGAAATGAAAAACGGGTTTGGTGATGAGTACTTCATTACCCGTCGGATAAAGTACCCGTTGTTATCCCTATAAACAATGCCAAAAAAAGTCATGCAAAGTGAGAATTGATCATCTACCTCTATTGATGAAATAGTGAAAAATCTATACAAATTATATTATGTGAGAATATTTGTATGAGATTCTCCATATGAAAGATCAAATATAGTAGCTTTTGTTAAAAAAAATGAAATTTAAATCCGATTATTTCATCTATTTTTGGTAAAGAAAGAGACAAACACGAACTCGATAAATGATTATTAACACAATCGAAGGCTATGAGCAACAAACGACTCACCAACGATTGTGAATATTATTCAAACTACAAATATCCGAGACGAAAAAAATCGATACAGTTAAACAAAATATCGAACCAAACAAAAAACAACATCAACTAAATTTTGAATTATAGAAAGAAAAACGATATCACCATAAATACAAAGAAAAAATGACCTTTCAATTTAGGAACAATTTATTATTCTAGAGATATAAACTAAAATGTATTTTGTTACTCTTAATTTACCAACTTTCAAAATCACATTTACGCACCATATATATATATATACTATTTTAAATATATATTTTTTTTTTATAAATTTAGACTTTTTCGTTTAAAAAATGTTACTAGTCCATGGTTATAAATTTATTTATATGCTCTATTTAAATTTATTTATTTATCATTATATATTAATAATTTTTACACATTTATCTAAAATAAATTATTTTATCAAAAAATATAATGTTCTCTATAGTATAAAAAAAGTTAAGACTTTATATCCATACGAATAATAATGATCTTGTTGAATGATTAATTAAATTATATAGTTTAGAATAAAATCAACAAACACAATATGTAACTATTGATTACAAATCCTGTTATAAATTATTCGAGGTTTATGATTGACTATAAAAATATTTATAGTCAATATTATAGTTAAATCAACGAAAAAGTTTTATCGTAAGCTGGTATTTCAAGTCTTACAATAATTATTTTGAATAAAGTGATCAATATTGATGACTGAGTTCTTTGTCCATTTATAAAATGCAAGATTACCTGAGATATGTAGACTATAGTACAACTTTATTATACTACCATAACAGTAAGAGATAATAAACACTTTGAGACACAATCTTTTTATCCTACCATAACTTCACATACTTTAATATTATGTCTCGGAATTTAGAAGAAAAAAAAAGGAGTTTATATGAAGTTTTTTCTTTTTGTAAAATCTTGCATACACTTTTTTTAATATTTTGTTTCTGTATTGAGTTGGAGGTTGGGACTGAAAGCATCTAAAAAATAATAATTAATATTTTAAAAAATAATATTATTTTATATAATAAATAAAAATGAAGTGAAATAATTTTTTAGATATAATAAATTTATTATTGTGGCCAAACTTTTAAGGGAGAGGAAGATATGGAACTGAAGACACAACAACTCCAATTATAAATTGTTTCAAAGTATTTCCAAATGGCTGAATTTAAAGAGAATTAATTATGACCTAAAAAAATAATCATTGCAATCTTAAAATAAAATATGAGGAAAGATTATAATTCAAAGGGGATGTGTCAAATAAAGTGAAATAATTTTGTTTATTACAAACATTTTGTAAAGTATAATTAAATAATACAATAATCAACCATATGAACTAAATTTTCTTAATACATTAAAGATAAGATTAAAAAACAAAGTGTATGTCTCTTAAAAAAAAAAAAAAAGCTCATTCTAGCATTCGAACATTAGGAAAAACCTAGCCACAAGTTTTGAAGGAGCTATACAAGAATTTATGTACCTTTAACTATGATTTATAATAGTAATACAGAAATAAGATATTATAAAGTTTATAATTCAAAAAGATATGACAAATAAAAAATGAAATAATTTTGTTTATTACAAACTTTTGTAAAGTATAATTGAAATAATACATTAATCAATAATACAAACTAAAATTTTAAAATATATTAGAGATACAATAAGGAAAAAAACAAAGTTTAAACTTAGTTGTAGGATGCCTTAATTAGAGGAACCAACAAAAATAGGCGTATGCCACGTATTGCAAAGAACACAAAGTATTCTTTAATAAAAGGCGAAAGAATATTTGCTTTGTGTTCGGTGTTTAGTTTCGTAACTTCCTAATATCACCAACTCCCAGGGTCCTCGAAGGTTTCGGAACCTGGGAGTAATTAATAATAAATATTTTGTTTTACTCTATACCACTTGAGTGGACATCCTAAGAGTTTGAAAATAACTTTTACGAAATAAGAAATCAATACAAATTTCTTAAAATTATGATAATATATAAGGCCCTTACCAACTCAATAAGTCAAGACTCATTACAATTGTAGTTGAAACGAAAAAATTATGACCAAAACAAGATTATAATTATTTTCAAAAAAATTATCTCGTATTTGATATTTAATAAACTTATGTTAGTCATTATGACTAAATTTAGTTATATAAATAGAGTCATCCAACACTCTATCGACATTGCGCAAGGGGTAGCTCCCCATTCTTTTTTCTCTTAAAATCCATATACTCCAAGAAAAAACCTAGCCACAAGTTTTGAAGTAGCTATAGAGAAATTTATGTTCCTTATAAAAGCTCATTCTAGCCTTCTAGTACAAGGAATATAAATTGTCCATTTATTTGCTACAAAAGATCCCACATCGATACTCTAACTAAATTATAGAGTCTTTTTAAGAATGAGAACGAGACAAGTGTATGTCCCTTCGGGGACATCCGATAAAATTGGAACGATACAGAGAAGATTAGCATGGCCCCTGCGCAAGGATGACACGCACAAATCGAGAAATGGTCCAAATTTTTTTTTACCCTTCCTCTATTACGTACGCCGACAATTGGACATAATATAAATTACTTTTTTGTTTATATATTTGCAGTGACATTTTTGAAATTTTCGTCGTCAAGTAACATTTAATACAATTATGTTTCTTCAAGTAACATTTAATACAATTATGTTTCTTCCTCTCTATCGGACATAATATAAATTAGTTTTTTGTTTATATGTTTGCAGGGACATTTTTGAAATTGTAAATAAAAAAGACGAGCTGTTAATAGTTAGTAGCACTTTGTTTTGCTCTTCTAATCTTCTAACTAAATGAAATGACGAAGTTTTCTATAAAATTCTTTCTCATGCATAGAAAAATTATAAATTTGAGGAGAATTAACTATGATCTGTAATAGTAATATAGAAATAAGATATTATGAAGTTTATAATTCAAAGAGATGATAAATAAAAAATGAAATAATTTTGTTTATTACAAATTGCAAACACAAGATATTCTTTAGTAAAAGGCGAAAAAATAGTTCACTTTGAGTTAGATGTTTGGCTTCATAAATTCCTAATATTACCAACTCCTTTTTATAATTCTATTGGGTCTCTATTTTCACTTCACTTGACAATGTGGGACACCTCACTTTTTTATCATTATTTTCACTTCACTTAACAATGTGGGACACCTCAAGAATGAAATGCACAAATCAATAAATGATTGAATTATTTTTTTTATTAATGTTTAATGAAATTTCAAATACCCATGTGTTAGATAAATTCATACCGGTTCAAATAAACCTAACTTAAACAAACTTCCCATGCAGGAACAAGGAACCGGACCGGATGAATAAGAAAACCAAGTCAAGGTACCAAACCGGTCAAGATACCAAACCAATCAAGAGCATTCGGTACGTGACCGCACAGAGGATGGATCGGCCAAAGCCTAAAAGCCAAAGCTCAAAAGCCGATCAATCCACAAGACCGGAGGAAGCCCGGTCACTTCACCATCAAAAGATATTCGGCCAAGTCAAATGGTCAACCTAGGCCAAGTCAAGAGGCCGACCTGCACAAGAAGACACTTTGGGTATCTGTTGAGAATGATACCAAAGGAACAGACTGAATACTTCCATATCCATGCAAGTCTGAGGAAAGACTGTAGGCTGCAGAAAACAGTACTACCGGATCCTTCTACTTCGGGATAAGCCAGAAAGGAAATCTTCAAAGTACAGACAACTGTCCAAGCAGACAGTGCCTACATTGAGTAAAAGACAAACCCAGCAGGTTTGCTTTACAGACCGGCAGGTCTGAAACAGGATGCCAGGTCTGAGATTGACTGTCAGGTCTGAGGAGAAGACCGGCAGGTCTGAGACACTGAATCACTGCACAGCTGACCAGCCAATCAGATTCAAGGCCTTGAAATATGACCGTTGGCATACTTCACCTATAAAAGGAGGCAGTTGCAGAAGAGTAAATGCAGTTACAAAGCGGGATACTGTGCGACATTAAGAGATATTAAGTGAGACAAGTGAAGCGTTGAAAGCATTTACTATAAGTGATAACAGTGTGGTATTCTAAGAAAGCCTAAGAGCTAAATTCTAAGTGTGTGTTACAATTTCGGTGTGAATTGTAAGAGTGTTATCGAGCAGGAAATAAGTCTCGATCGGATTGTATTTGTATTCCTTAGTGAATATCCTTCTCGCGGTTTCGAGAGGAAGGGGTGACGTAGGAGTTTTATCTCCGAACATCCATAAAATCTGTTGTGTCATTTACTTTCTGTTGGCTTCATTACATAACCGACTAACCTAACTACACCGCTCCAAACCGACTAAACCATACCGAGTATCCAGATTGCCGAAACCGACCCACCATCCTTCAAATCATCATCATCCGAAACCGACTCCGCCTATCATACACGTGTACCGCTTCAACCTGAAAGCAAACCTCTTCCGCGCTTGAACCTAGTTCAAGGGTTTGTGACAGGTTGTGTAGTATTGAAACCCCGGTGTTAATCTCTAACAGGATTAACCACCACCCTACGAGTGAGAACCGCTAACCGGTCCAACCCCCGGTCCACCAGCGGCGACCTAGATCCTAACAATTGGTATCAGAGCAGTTAGTTTCAATACTCAAGCAAACATGTATCAAGATAGGCCTCCAATGCTAGAAGGTGATGACTTTGCCAACTGGAAGGCACGCATGCACCTGCATCTAGTCACCTTGGATGATGAAATGGAATTCATTCTAACCGAAGGACCGATAGTCATTGATAAAGACAGAAAAGAATGGACGGCTGAAGATAGGAGAAGGAACAATCTGGACAACCATGCAAGAAACCGGATCTCCAACAGCGTGGACAGAAACACATACTGCAAGATCAGAGACTGCCAAACCGCGAAGGAGACATGGAACACGGTTATCCAGATCTTTGAGGGAAATGAAAGAACCAAAGAGAACAAGATAATGGTGGCCACACAGAGGTTTGAAAGCATCAAAATGAAACCAGGGGAAACTATGAAAGAATACAGTGACCGGTTCACTGGTGTATTAGATGAGTTGGCAAATCTGGGTAAGAAGTATGACAACAAAGAGGTCATCATGAAGGTTTTAAGGTCTCTTCCAAGTGCCTGGGATATAAAGACGATGGTTATGAGAGAATCAAAGAGCCTACGTAAGATGAAATTATACGACGTGTTCGAAGATCTTAAGGCATATGAGTTCGAGATGAATTCCAGAACTGAAGAGGAAGTCTCGGCCTCAACGTCAACCAGAGCACTGTTCACATCTACGGAACCGGCTGCACCTGTCCCTACCCCTATATCTACACCTGCACCGGTACCGACTCCTGCACCTGCACCGATCAGAACCGCCGAACAGTTTACTGAGGACGCCATGGCAATGCTTGCACAGAAGTTTGGGAGGTTCATGAAAAGGAGCCAACCGACAAATAACTACTATGGTGACAAATCCAATGTAAGATGTTATAACTGTAACTGTATGGGACATTTTAAGTGGGAATGCAGGAAACCAAGGAGAGATACCCAGAAACCAGACTACCAAAATAACCGGAACAACTATCAACAAACCGGTGAAGGAAGTGAAGTACCGAAAGCACTGATAGCCGATGATGGAGGAAGCCTATGGGCTCACAGTGACAGTGACGATGACCTCACATGTCTCATGGCAAATGAGGAACAGGTATTTGACTCTCCTTGTGATGAATTCACTAAAGATGAGTTATATGAAGCATTGAATGACATGGTAGAAGAATATAAGAACCTATTGACCATGTTACCTAAGCACCTCAACATCAAAACCGATCCCATAGTACCTATCCCAGTAGAACCAGAGGTACCCATCATAACCGAACCGGAAGCCATACAACCTGATGATACTCATACCCTAGAAACCGAATTAGACCTTAAGATCGAACAACCCAGTGAGTCGACTAGAGAACTAACCGAGAAAGAGAATGCCAGATTTCAGTATACGATGGCCGCCTATAGGAGATCTAGCGATATAGTAAAGAACCTGAATAAAGAATACAGGCATCCACGTTGTAAGAATGGCCTAGGGTACACAGAGACCAGATCTAAAGACCGAAAATCCATATGGAAAGCAAAGCTTACAAAAGGAAACCTTCCCTTTATAAAATTTCTTAAGAGCACCTGTACAGCTGAAGAAGAGGAGACCGCGTATTATAGGGAAGAAAAGACAAAGTACGATTATGTTGGTCCAACCGATTCATGGCTCGACCTTGAGAAAAGAAAAGCAGAAATCCTCAAATATAAGAAAGATTTCCCTGAACCACGTAGATCAAACTATAGATCATCAAACCAAAGACCATCATCATTTAGGTCATCTGTAGGGAAACCGAAATACACCAGACCAAGTGTGAGGAGAACAGTTGAAACTTTAGCAAAGAAGACTGTTCGACTTATCAAGGTTTGGGTACCTAAGGGACTAATCACATGTGGACCCAAGTAAATGTGGGTACCAAATAGTTGTAAATATGTAATTTTTGCAGGATCCAAAGAAACGGCTAGGAAACTCTGAATGGTTCTTGGACAGTGGTTGCTCCAGGCACATGACCGGAAATAGCAATCTGCTAACCGACATTAGATCAGTAACCGGTGCTCCAATCACTTTCGGTGACAACTCTAAAGGTAAAACCGTGGGCAAGGGTAAGATTGTCCATGGTAACCTAACTATTGATAATGTACTTCTAGTTGAAAACCTACGTTTTAATCTACTTAGCATTAGCCAAATGTGTGATGCCGGATACACAGTAGAATTCCTTAAACATGCATGCTTAGTTAAGAACTCTCAAGGAATAGTACTACTAACCGGAAATAGGATAGGTAACATCTACAAGGTAGACTGGAAAACTAGAGTAGAACATCCTATATGCATGATAGCTAAAACTGATCAAACCTGGCTATGGCACAAAAGATTAAACCACCTAAACATGAAAACATTAAACTACATTCGTGGGAAGAAATTAGTTGAAGGCATCCCAGATATAGTATTTAACCAGGATAAGGTTTGTTCAGCATGCCAGATGGGTAAACAAACTAGGTCACCATTTAAGAGCAAAGGAAATCTCCAATCTAGCCGATGCCTAGATCTTCTTCACATGGATTTATTTGGACCGATTCAGGTCATTAGTCTAGGAGGTATGCTTTACACCATGGTAGTTATTGATGATTACTCTAGATATACATGGGTAATATTTTTACCATCTAAACGTGAAACGGTATCAAACCTAATCAACCTCCTTAAGCGTTTGCAAAATGAAAAATCAACTCGTATAAATTGCATTCGAAGCGATAGAGGTACCGAATTTACTAATAGCACATTAACTGCATATCTTGATGAATCCGGCATTAGACACGAGTTGTCTAGTGCTAGGACTCCTCAACAAAATGGCCTGGCCGAGAGAAGAAACCGGACTCTCAAGGAAGCCGCACGGTCCATGATAGCCGACTCCGGCATTGCTCAGAAATATTGGGCTGAAGCTATCAACACTGCATGCCATACACAAAATCGGTCTTTGATAAACAGATTTCACAACAAAACACCATATGAGGTTTATTTTAACAGAGTTCCTAAACTTAAATACCTCAGGATTTTCGGCTGTAAATGTTATATTCATAATAATGGTAAAACTCAACTCACTGCTTTTGATGCAAAGACCGACACCGGCATTATGCTGGGATACTCTTCAGTAAGCAAAGCATATAGAGTGTACAACAATAGAACTGCAACCATGGAGGAAACAATTCACGTTGTTTTCGATGAATCGGTTGAAAGCAACACTGCTTCGTGCTTTGATCTACATAACAGACTGGAAAATAACGATATTCATTCTGATAGCGAAGATGAGACCCCGGTCTTCAGGGGATTTGTCCATGACCTAATGGGTAATATTGATACCCAGCCGGATCAAGCTGTTTCACAACAGGAAGCTGACACTTCGGTCCAACCCGAGGAAGCCGGTCGGTCTGACAATCTTGGTCAGCCTACCGACATGTCTAGCCTTGATCAATTAAACGGTAACTCGGTAGACACCCTTGAACTGAATCTCAGAAGAAACAGTAAACATCCTCCTGAGCAAATTATAGGTGACCCTTCAGAACCTGTTCGAACTAGGAGTCAACTTCTGGAAGGATATTTTAACTCTGCTTTTATATCCCAGATTGAACCGAAAAGAATAGATGAAGCATTGTCAGATCCGGACTGGATCTTGGGAATGCAAGAAGAACTAAACCAGTTCGAGAGTAGTAAAGTCTGGTACTTAGTTCCCAGACCGAAAGATAAATCGGTCATAGGAACAAGATGGGTATTCAGAAACAAACTCAATGAGGACGGTTTGGTCACGAGGAACAAAGCCAGATTAGTGGCTCAAGGCTACAAACAGGAAGAAGGCATTGACTTTGAAGAGTCATTTGCTCCTGTAGCCAGGATTGAAGCCATTAGGATTTTTCTTGCATTTGCTGCTTTCAAAAATTTCAAAGTTTTTCAAATGGATGTTAAAAGTGCATTTTTGAACGGTGATATACGAGAGGAAGTGTATGTTGAACAACCACCCGGCTTCAAGAACGCTGCACTTCCAAACCATGTATACCGGCTGAACAAAGCTTTATACGGTCTAAAGCAAGCACCAAGAGCCTGGTATGATACGCTAACCGCATTTCTAGTAGAGCATGACTTCACCATCGGTTCAGTGGATAAGACCTTGTTCAAATTTGAAAAGAAGGAACATATCCTACTTGTTCAAATCTACGTAGATGATATTATTTTTGGTTCCACTGACCCCAAGCTCTGTGACAAATTTTCAAAAATGATGACTGACAAATTTGAAATGAGTATGATGGGAGAATTAAGTTTCTTCCTAGGTCTTCAGGTTAAGCAACTCAAGGAAGGAACATTCATTAGTCAACCGAAATATACCAAGGAGCTTCTAAAGAAATTCGGTATGGACACCTGCTCCTCGGCGGCCACTCCAATGAGTTCATCCATTAAATTGGACAGAGATGATGAAGGGCAATCAGTAGATCAGATTGCATACCGGGGCATGATCGGTTCCCTGCTATATCTGACAGCAAGCAGACCGGACATCCTGTTTGCAGTTGGTGTATGTGGGAGATTTCAAGCAAATCCAAAGCAATCCCATTACACAGCCGCAAAGAGGATCCTGAAGTATCTAAAGGGCACACCTGATGTCGGTCTGTGGTACCCAAAGGACTCATCATTCAATCTAACGAGCTATTCAGACGCAGACTATGCAGGCTGCAAGATTGACAGAAAGAGCACCAGCGGAACATGTCAGTTCCTTGGTGACCGACTGGTATCATGGCATAGCAAGAAGCAGACATCCGTGGCTACATCAACCGCGGAAGCTGAATACTTGGCGGCCGGAAGTTGCTGTTCTCAACTTCTCTGGATCCAACAGCAGCTGAAGGACTTCGGTATTACAGCCGAAGAGTCCCCAATTTTCTGTGACAACACAAGTGCAATTGCGATTACATACAACCCGGTTCTCCATTCCAGAACCAAGCATATCGACATAAGACATCATTTCATTCGAGAGCACGTCACGCTGAAGCATATCCGGCTGGAATACGTACCCACCGATCAACAAGTAGCCGATATCTTCACAAAGCCTCTACAGGAAGCTAAGTTCTCTCAATTTAGACTTACTCTCGGTTTAACCGATATCAGTCAGATCCTTCCTAAGGATACTTAAAAAGGAACACCGGCTTCGACAGATAAAACAAGTAGTTCTTCTTAAAGCTGCTGATCTTTGAATTCTCAAGATGCCTATGGAAGAACCGCCCAGCTCATCAGAAAGAGTAAACCGACCGGTTACTTGGTGGAAACACCAGCTAACCGCATCGGGATGAACAACTGATGACTGACCGGTTCGGAAGCAGGTCATCCCAGATTATTTGAATTTCACAGATGAGGAACAACTACCAATGTTTATAGATATCTGCTCTGAAATGTTTCCTTTTCAAAGAAAACTGGTCGCGCCTAAAAAGACGTGAAGATCTTTTGATATCTTTCACGGTTCAGGCCTATGACCGACACCTAGACTGCAAGCATACCCATTTTGGTGAATAACCTTTTATCCTACAGTTAATACAGGTCATTCCATTTAATGTCTGGACAATAGGTTAGCCCCAAAAACAGTATTTAAAGGAAGCATTATTTCACTTAATCACTCACAACTCAATACACTCTTTCCCTCACTAAAGCAAAGAAACTCACAAGAACATCATCTCTCTCTCTAAGGCATCCTGACAATGTCTACCTTCACAAACATCCTACAAGTGAACTTCGAATCATGCTCCAGTACAGATCACTATGATCTATACCGAATGATCAAACAACTGGAGGATACCGGTCTCCAGTACTTCCTAGATGATAATCAACTCATCTATCCTCAGTCCGTCATTGAGTTCTTCAACAATGCCAGGGTGTACCGGGGGACACCCTACTTCAACACCCACATTCAATCAAAAGTTAGGGGTGCCATCTTTGACTTCACCGAGCAAGACTTTGCTCGGTGCTTCAATCTGCCCAAACAAGGGCTCACGGACCTTAATCCTCCAGCCGACACCAAGGCTGAAGTTTCTCTCTCCCTCTCTCGGTCAGATGAGCCCGTCGATGATCACGGCTCCAAATATCCTTTGAGGGCTGAATACCAGCTCCTCAATGACATAATAGGGAGGAGCATCCTCGGGAAAGATGTAACCCACACATATTGCACGGTAACGTTCAATATGATGGCAGCCATTATAACGAGGACACCAGTCAACTGGTCCAGGGTGCTGTTCGATGCCCTGATCTGGATAATCGGCACCAGGTCAGTGGCGTTCATTCCCCAGATCAGCCGGCTGTTTGAGGAGCTCGGGGTCCCAACCTGTCCAGGCGAAGGTTTGGACCGCAGCCAAGTGTTCACCAAGGAAATCATCGACTCGTTCTACGATCGGGTTGAAGAGAGGAGGAACCATTAGATCACTCCTTCTTGCATCCGGTCGTTTTGCTGCATGTACCGGATGCACCATTAACCATATCGGCCTCATCCATGTCCACTTCGGTTCTATGTATGCTACTTCATCATTTATGTATGTCATTTTCGGTGTTGTCTCTACCGTCTTCGGTCTCCATCTGATATATATCATTATGTGTTAAATGCATTTAATGAGATGTTCCAATTTAATGAGATAACTCCTAACCACCTGCACACTTAATTCCCAACTAATCTAGTTACTTTCCAACAAATATTTATCTCGAGATCTGCAAACCGCTACTTCCCAATGCACTTTGGAAAGGAAAAGATTCTTTCCCTTAATAAGACAAAACCAACAATCAATGCTCTGATTTTCCCTCCAAAAACAATTCTATATAAGGAGCCATTCTCTCTTCACTTTCTCACATTCACGATCACTTGCACCCTCTTGAATCTCTCTCTCTCTCTACATCATCATCATGCCAAGCCGAACTTTGGGAAATTTTCTAAGTGTTGACTTCGGCTCATGCTTGGCCGAATGGGACTACGATCACCCAAAGAAACACATGTTTGAAAGTCTCATTGTTACCGGTCTTCAAGCCTTCCTTGCCGAATCCGGCCCCATACTAACTGAGGATGTAAAGGAATTCTTCAGAAATGCGGTCAACTGGGGAGACCGCATTGTAACCACTGTAAGGAATCATACCTTCCGGCTTGATGAAGCCGAATTTGCCTCCCTCTTCAATCTGCCCAAAGAAGGGTTCTCTGACTTTCCGGCCTTGGTGGGCACTGATGAGTACTACTATGTGTACCGCTGCTTAGGAACCTTCGAGACGGTGGAAACCTATGGGTTAAAAACCCGCCTCGGTAAAAGCACTCAACTACTTCTTGAGATTGTCACTCGGTCCATTCTGTGCCAATCTGTAAATCAGCGGTTCTCAAAGAATACCTATAATATGATGACCCACATCTACAACCACACGCCCATCAATTGGGCAGCGGTCCTTTTTCAAACTTTGAGGAAAATGGTGCGGACCAAGAAAGGTCTCGGCTTCGCACCACACATCAGCAAGTTCATCCTCAAGTACCGGCCAGACTTTGGACCGGGCACACCGGCATCCCCCTCAAACATTCTCGATAAAGATGCCGTGGTGGAAAAGTACTCCAAATTCGTGTTTACTGGTTAAACATCTTTATTTAAATGTCTTCCTTTCGATCCTATCGGTTTCAATTATAATAAAATATTGTTTCAGTCTTGATCGCCTCTCTTTACTTCTTGCATTTATCTAACATAACCGGCATCATATCGTTCGTATCCGGTTTCATAAAATGTTTAAAACTGCTAAACACCGAGCAATCAAAATAGCCGAAACACTATTAGAAACCGATCCGTCATTCGGTATCAAGGAAAAGATTGCGTCACCGATGACATAGCCAAAATTTTGGAGGGAAATCTCCCGCCTAACAAAACCGCCCACCGTTTCGTACGAAACCGCTCAGACTGACACATTTCATTTTGGAGGGAAATTTCCCGCCCATTCGTGATGGGACGGTTTGGCTTCCAAACCGTGCCTATAAAAGGGGGCCTTCGTCATATTCTTCTTCATTCTCACAAATTCACTTTCTCTCTCTACACTTCTAAAATCCTTCGAAGCCGATTTCTTTCATTTTCAGAATCCTCAAAACATGGTTCGTCGTGATGCGGCATTGTTCAAATTATATTCTCAAGTAGATTTTGAGGAGATTCGGCAATATGGAACGACCGAGGCAAAAGAAGTAGCTAACCGGCTGATTGAGACCGGTTTGGAACATCTACTTAACGGTCCTCACATAATATACAAGGAAGCGGTAGAAGAGTTCTTCAAAACCGCAACCATCTCCTACGACAGGATCCTCGCAACGGTGTGCGGTTCTCAAATAGAGATTACCGAGGCAGTAGTGGCCGAGAGTTTGCGTCTCCCAACTACCGGCATGGATGCTATGGCAGAAATGGACGAGGATACATATAGAACAGCCTGCCAACTTCTATCGGCAACCAACGAACCGCTTACTACATCCGGCAAGAAACAAATGCTGAGACCGGAGCTCATTCCGGCATGTGACGTCTTTGCCAGGGCGATCCTGGCAAGGGGAGGAAACTTCAGTAATCTAACCAGGGACAAAATAAAGATGATTTTTCGTCTGATGGATGGAACGGAGATTAACTGGGCAAGGGCGGTGTTCAGCAACCTTATGGGAATGGTAAGACCGGGCTCGGACAGATCTTGGGGATATGCAGTCCAACTCGGCAAAATCTTCTTACATCTGAAGATCAAAGTCGGTCCCGGTGTTGGAATACGAAAAAGCAGCATCATTCGATCAAAGCAATTTCTTCCACGAAAGCCGTCGGCTTCAAGCTCCACAGATGGCCAAAAGAAGAAAGCCGCAAAGAAAAAGACCCCGGCGAAAGAAAACACCGGAGGAAAGAGGAAGGAAAAGGTAGTTTTCGAAGAACCTCCTCAACAAACAGAGGATGAGGAGTGGGCTGATGAGGAAGCCGAAACAGAAGGAACCGAGTATAGAACGGATCAGGAGGACGATCTCTCGGCTCGGACTCCGACCGATGCCGAACAAAGTTTCAACCCTCAGACCACCGAGGATGGGGAAGGGAATCATGAGGGAGCCGATCAAGAAGGCCTCAGCAGGGAAGAAGCCGATGAGGCCGAGGCCGAAAGACTAGCCCAGAATATCTTTCAGGGCATTATCAAAAGAAACGTGGACGTTATCAGTTTGTACTTGGAATGGCACGATTACCGGTTCAACTCTAAATATAAAGATATCCTACAGGATTTCGATTCGGTAAAATGCATCAACAGATTGGAGGAAGTGGAAGACCATATCTTAAGCCTCACAAAATCCAATACCATTCATGAGGTACAATGCCGAACTGGCCTGCTGATACCGAGAAGTCAGCTTCGACAGATAAGAAAGCGTATCAGAAAGATTAAGGAAGAATATGCCGAAGAGGGATCGGTGTCTACCGTAGCACCGCTAGTAGTAGAAAAGCTCGAAAAAGGCAAATTGGAGTTACACCAAGAGATAGCGCGGTTAGAAGCAATCTGCGTTCAGAAACAAGTTCTAGTATATACCGCTCCGGTCGTCGAAGATTTTCAAATGGACTGGGCATCAACTTCAAGGGAAGACACCGCGACACCGAGGGACTT
Source organism: Impatiens glandulifera (assembly GCF_907164915.1). Classification (NCBI taxonomy): domain Eukaryota; kingdom Viridiplantae; phylum Streptophyta; class Magnoliopsida; order Ericales; family Balsaminaceae; genus Impatiens; species Impatiens glandulifera. The sequence continues at coordinate 15,724,197 of NC_061867.1, read as the reverse complement.
TGAGACTCCGATGCCAGATGATGATGAGGTACCAAGAACTGATGAGGTACCGTCTCCAAGAACTGTTGAGGTACAATCTTTAGAGGATGTCGAGGTACCGATCCTGAAAAATGCGGCACTGGCCTTGGAGAAGACGGTCACATTAGAAACACCTACTGAGGTTGTTGAAATACTGGACTCCGATGTTGAGAGAGCCGACCCTAATCAGACCGAGCAGTCCGCTCCCACTCCTCCACCGGCAACCACCGTCTTCGTTCCTCCTAAGGAATGGATTGATGACCTATTTCAAAAATTTGAAGTGGTTGTTTCAAAGCGGATTGAGGACCGACTCCGGCAATTTGAAGCATCAACATCAGAGAAGATTGATGACCGAATAACTGAACACAACGTCTCCAAGCTTCAACCGCTCAAGGATAGATGTGAGACCGCTTTCGATTCGGCCATGCAGTTCGTCGATGTGACAAAGAAAGTTGTGGATCATCATCAAACGCGCCTGGAGCAACTTACCACCGGACTATGGGAAGAGGCCGGTGAGCGAGCAAACTGTGCTCAGCATATTTTAGCTCTGGAGGGTCTCACTTCGGAATTAAAGAAGGATTTCGAACGGGTCGACCCAACAATTGAACGAGTCTCGGCACTGGAAAAGAAGAACGAAGATCTCGAGGCCGAGGTAAAGGCACTCACTGCACAAATGGCCGAGATCCTGAAAGGTAAGGAAGCCGCGGATGCCGCTGCTATAGAGGCCGATGCTCTGGTTGCTAAGAGAGTCCAGGAAAGGCTGGACGCCGAGGTTAGCAGAGACAAAGAGGCGCAACGGGCGACTCAGCTGACCGAAGACGAAATAGAGGCCGAAAGAATACAAAGGGCTGAGATCATGTATCCAGGATATGCTGAGAAATTGGCAAGACAGGTTGCGGCGGATGCCGAACGATTAGAAACGGAGCAACAAAGGCTGACGGGCTTTGCAAAGGAAAATGAGAAAAAGAAGAAGGCAGCCGCTTCCGCTTCAGCGCCAGCAACTTCCGTTTCAGCACCGGCAGCCTCAGCTTCGGCATCAAAGAAAAGAAAGAGGCCGGCCAGTAAGAAAGTTCGAATCCTCGAGACGCTCAACACGATCTCTGAACCAGCTGAAACAGGCCCCTCACAGCAAGAAGACCTAATCGAGGAAGAGGTCGTAGAACAGTTGCGGTCTCGATCAAAAAGGCCACAATCCTCTCAACCGCAACCGCCAGCACCACCAAAGAGAAAGAAGAGCGCCTACGAATTCACGGACTCAGAATAGGGACTCTCCTTCCTTTCTTATTCGTCTTAAGTTTTTAGGCTTTGTCTTTTTCGGTTCGCTATAAATATATATAAAGTTATTTTTGAATACCGGCCTTATTTTGCATTCTTACATAATTTTGATAATTTTAAATAAAATGATCAAAAAGGGAGAAATTGTTAGATAAATTATAGAGATTCTTCCAAAAGCAGAGATTCTTTTAAACCCCTCCCTTAAAATTTTTCGAAAAATTCTCTAAGTCTTTTTCAAAAATCGGCCAAACAAAACAACCGGTCCCTTAAAATTTTTCGAAAAATTCTCTAAGTCTTTTTCAAAAATCGGCCAAACAAAACAACCGGCCTACGGTTGCATTCTTACATAATTTTGATAATTTTAAATAAAATAATCAAAAAGGGAGAAATTGTTAGATAAATTCATACCGGTTCAAATAAACCTAACTTAAACAAACTTCCCATGCAGGAACAAGGAACCGGACCGGATGAATAAGAAAACCAAGTCAAGGTACCAAACCGGTCAAGATACCAAACCAATCAAGAGCATTCGGTACGTGACCGCACAGAGGATGGATCGGCCAAAGCCTAAAAGCCAAAGCTCAAAAGCCGATCAATCCACAAGACCGGAGGAAGCCCGGTCACTTCACCATCAAAAGATATTCGGCCAAGTCAAATGGTCAACCTAGGCCAAGTCAAGAGGCCGACCTGCACAAGAAGACACTTTGGGTATCTGTTGAGAATGATACCAAAGGAACAGACTGAATACTTCCATATCCATGCAAGTCTGAGGAAAGACTGTAGGCTGCAGAAAACAGTACTACCGGATCCTTCTACTTCGGGATAAGCCAGAAAGGAAATCTTCAAAGTACAGACAACTGTCCAAGCAGACAGTGCCTACATTGAGTAAAAGACAAACCCAGCAGGTTTGCTTTACAGACCGGCAGGTCTGAAACAGGATGCCAGGTCTGAGATTGACTGTCAGGTCTGAGGAGAAGACCGGCAGGTCTGAGACACTGAATCACTGCACAGCTGACCAGCCAATCAGATTCAAGGCCTTGAAATATGACCGTTGGCATACTTCACCTATAAAAGGAGACAGTTGCAGAAGAGTAAATGCAGTTACAAAGCGGGATACTGTGCGACATTAAGAGATATTAAGTGAGACAAGTGAAGCGTTGAAAGCATTTACTATAAGTGATAACAGTGTGGTATTCTAAGAAAGCCTAAGAGCTAAATTCTAAGTGTGTGTTACAATTTCGGTGTGAATTGTAAGAGTGTTATCGAGCAGGAAATAAGTCTCGATCGGATTGTATTTGTATTCCTTAGTGAATATCCTTCTCGCGGTTTCGAGAGGAAGGGGTGACGTAGGAGTTTTATCTCCGAACATCCATAAAATCTGTTGTGTCATTTACTTTCTGTTGGCTTCATTACATAACCGACTAACCTAACTACACCGCTCCAAACCGACTAAACCATACCGAGTATCCAGATTGCCGAAACCGACCCACCATCCTTCAAATCATCATCATCCGAAACCGACTCCGCCTATCATACACGTGTACCGCTTCAACCTGAAAGCAAACCTCTTCCGCGCTTGAACCTAGTTCAAGGGTTTGTGACAGGTTGTGTAGTATTGAAACCCCGGTGTTAATCTCTAACAGGATTAACCACCACCCTACGAGTGAGAACCGCTAACCGGTCCAACCCCCGGTCCACCAGCGGCGACCTAGATCCTAACACCATGACAAATATTATTATAAATATATCATTTATTTGTACTATTATCCACACACACACACCATTCCATTTTTTAAAATATTCTTTAAAAAAAAAATCATTCTCTCTATTACTCTTTATTTTAACTATTTTTTTAATAATAAAATATTACTTCTCTATCCTCACTCTTCATTCTTCATCTACCCTTTCTAATTTTTTTTTTTACTTTTTTTAAAAACTCAATTCTAATGAATTTTCTTAAACCCTAGTAGCAACACATTTGTTATCTTATTCACTATTTATATCATAAATATATGTATAATTAATATTTTCATTTACTTTTTTTAATATTTTAATACTATTAATTTTAAAGATACTTATTATTTTAATTGGTAAACTTTTATGTAGTGTGATTCTTTTTAAATATTTTTTTTCAATTTTTGTAATATTTATATTGTTTAGTTTAAACGACTCTCGTTTATATCATTTTGTATGGACCATTTTCAAAAAAATATATATTTATTGTTTAATAAAGTTTTGTTTCCTTTTTCTTCAAGCATAGTGTTCTTATAAGTATTTAATCGGATCATAGAGTACTTAGTAAGAATCGGTACACAAAAAATCGGGAATGAAGATAGAAATAGAGATACACGTTAAGGTCGGGATCATGTAGTAAAATGAAAAACAAGTTGGATACTTCACTATCCGACGAGTAGGGTACCCGTTGTCATATCTAATCTAACTTTTAATTATATTATTTTGAATTATTATTAATTGATTTATGTAAAAAAAACAACAATTTTGAGGTTAAAACTAATATAAACTACCTAATAACGTAACTCAAATGACAATAGTGATTCAATTTTTACTTAAACGTTATAAGTGAAAGACATGGTTGTTGTTGGGTTGTCATGTAGGTTCTTAAAATTACTAAAATAAATTATATTTTTATAAAAATGTTTTATGTAAATTTTTATATCTAAACAGTTAAACTAGTAGATATATATTAATAAGACAATAAAACAATTAAACAGCTACAAAATTGTTATTAACTAAGTTACTGAATAAAAAAACAGTAATAAACACATCATCCAATAACATTTCCTAATGTGTGTGGTTACTCAAAACCATTGAATAGATGAGATAACCATGGTGGCCAAGACAGTGATAATGGCATGACCACCCAAACCTAATTCCCCTTTCATTGGAGCTGCATCTGAAGAAGATGTTTGGTTATAATAATAAACAAGTATAATTATTCGAGTCTTTTATTTATAAAATAAAATATAAATAAAAACGCAGATAATTGTATAAAAAATCTATAGATTAAGAACTTACTCTCCATCCTAGCATAAGGAGATGATGAACCAGGGTTTGTTGTTGAGCTATTTGATGTACCTATTGATCACCAAGAAATATTTGATACATGTATATGAATTTATTTAAATTTCAAATAATCAAATTTGATTCAAACTAACCAAAATCAAACCAGCTAACAACATCATTAATTTAGATTCAAAGATTATTTAGATTCAAAGATTATTTTGAATCTAGATAGAAAATAGAATATGGAGGAGTGATATGGGAGGGAATTTGAGGGAGGGAACGGGGAGGAAATGATGTGTCACGGTTGTAAAAAAGATAAAAGGTAGGAGAGAGAAGATAGAGAAATTTTGTTATTTTTTGTGTGCTAATCAAATTGCGTCACATCATTCCCTCCCAATTCTCTAGAATACGAAGAAGACTTACTGTTACAAGCAGATGTATCAGGGTTAGATCCACAAGCATGAGCAAGTTTAACAGCATTTTCTTTAGGAACATCCATACTTTGCAATACCTGTCCATCAGTGAAGAAATCACATAAACATTTTTGATCATTTGCAAGCATTGTTCTCAAAGGACCGCAACACAAATCAGGTGGATCATTCTCTGGATGATGTAAGTACGATTGACAAGACATTAAACTTTGTGCACATGATAATGACGATGAATTTGAAGCAGTATTTAAGCCTGTTGGTGGTCCTGTTGTTGCGATTGTTTCGAGAATATTATCGGAAATCGCTGGAGAAATTAACAATAGAAGAGAAAGAAGTATGAATGGCTTTGAATATTCCATTGTATGTTGAGATCAATTGATTTGATCTTCTTCTTTGTGTTTGATTTTGTGGGTTTGTTATATGTTTGTTTATTACTCCTCAAATGGTGGTTCAATGTGAGAGAAATTATGAGATCCAAAAATGACGAGAACTCTCATGGTTCATTCTGAATATAATATCAGACGGTGGAGAAGTTTTTATGACCTTTGGTTGTTATTTTTCTTTGGTTTTTATATTTTCAAACATTTTTATTCTCAATGAAAATCATTTGATTTGGAATTCGATTTGAAATTTGAATTTTTAAGTTTGGTAAACCATTTAAAATTGGAATTAGAATTCTAAAGGAATTCAAAATAATGTATTTTTATAATTCTCAATTTTAATATTTTTATGTCGGAGTTGTATTTTTAAATATTATTTTTTTTTATATCTTTTAAACAATAATATTTTATTATTTACAACACAATTAAGTGTTCGAATGTATTTTCTTGAAATAAATTTTTTTAATTAAAAAAAAGTTAACATATCAAAAAAAAATTATTTTTTTTGAACTTAAAAAATTAATAGACTGAACTAATATTTAGTAAGTTATAATTTATCAATATCTTAATAATATAGATAAATATATATTATAATTTTTTTAAACGTAAAAATTAGAATTAAATTAAAATTTTATAAGTTTTTTTAATTAATCCCAATTTGGGTAGAATTGAAATTAGAATTTAAATATCAATTCTATTTCTTATTTCAATCATTTGAATATAACTGTTTTCATTTCTTCAACTAGTATAATGTTACTGCATTGCAAACCTAAATAAAATTCACATTTACAAAGTTGAAACAAATAATACTCACATCTTTGTCGTCGTCGTCATCATTATCGTTTTCATTGTCTTCATCATCATTTTTTGTCGACAATATCTATGGTCTAAACATGAGGGGCTTCAATAGTTGGGATAATCTAGTGGTCGTCTTACTTCTCTCATTCAACGTTGTTTTTATATTTCATCAAAAAATCACTGATTTTATCCTCATTCCTCGGTCAACCAAAATTATCATATTTTACATAATATACATCTCATATTACTAATCTCGTAACCTCATTTTCACACCAAACTATCTCAATAATATCAACATCTTTTAATTTCACTTTTGACAAACCAACAATTTCATCATATCATTAACCTCTTTAACTTAACTTTTTTTTTGGTAGACCATCAATCTCATTCATATATTTAATCACCAATATTTATTATTTTTCAATTAGTCTCTCATATTACTAATCTCTCAACTTATCCCTTCACAACCCAACTATCCTCTTATCCATCAGTAAACCACAACTTAATCTTAATGTTACCGGTCTCTTATCTTTTGGCAATCCAACCATCAATCTCAATAGACCGCTAATCTCGTGATCTCACGACAAATCAACCATCACCTCACAATCCTTGCCTCGAGTGTGGGCCTCTTATCCACAAATATAATTTACATAAATTTGCATTTGCAAGGATTCAAACTCTTGTATCGAATGTGAAAGATGATCACTTTAACCATCAGACCATTATGACTGATGTATTTTATTTATAATTTTGTGTATTAATGTTATTGTATATATATTTTATAACTAATAAAATTTTGAAATTTTAATATTTTTTATAAAATTCACAAATAACATTAGACCATATTTTTTAATAAGCTAAAACTATATTTTCAATATAAAATATAGATAAATAATAAAAAAAGATTAATTTATTTTTAATTATTTTTTCATTATAAAAAATATTAGTTACTCGTCAAATATAAATTGTAGATAAATAATTTAAAACAATAATTTATTTTTATTTAAATATATCGCAAATTAAATTTTAAATAGATTGTTATATGTATAATATATAACTTTTAAAAATGGTCCATATATATATATATATATATATATATATATATATAATATAATATAATAATATAAAAATAATTAATACAAATAGAATTATTGATATATAAATATTTATTAAAAAATTCTATAGACGAACACTATTAGGATCGGATACAACAATCGAATGTGGTTGAATGTTGTTGTGTTCTTAACTTTTAATTCGGTTTTAATCATGTTGGGAACTTAAAACATATTTCTATTCTACACAAATTGTCGCAAACTCTTGAATGATTTCAAGTGCGGAATGCTTGCTATATTTGAAGCTACTAATGCAAGACATAAAGATGCGAAAAGTAAATGACACAGAGTTTTATGGATGTTCGGAGATAAAACTCCTACGTCACCCCTTCTTATGTTTCTAGAAGTATTCAACTAAAAGACTTTGGTTGGTTTATATAGCGCCGATACAAACCTAATCAGAACTCAGGTCTTAACAACTGCCTGTTCTGAACTCCTAACACTCACTCTATTAAACATATAACTTTCTGTTTAACTTACAACAAGAATATACTCTCAACTTATACAATGTATACTTTTACAGTTAGAGAGAGAGAGTAAGAATTTAAAGCTTGTTGACTATTTAAATTCTCAATTGTGATATTGCTTGTAGATGTCAATCTTTGGAAGAGTCACAGTTGTATTCTGAAGCTCATTTATAATGAAGCGTAGCAACGGTCGACTCTGACTTTTGGATTGTTAAATGACCGAGAAAGATTCGTCGTACATCAAATCCAGATATTCGGGGATCCGTTGTACCAGAGCTACAATGATCACCGCTCATAAGTTTAGGGATTCGACGTTGTACTTTGATTGTCCTTTATTGAGGTGTAGATAACGGTCGAATCTGATTTATATATTACATGTTGACTATCTATTGGTTGAGCACTCGGTGGTAGTTATAATAAGATAACTACGACATCTTCTTATAACGAATGCTGTTGTTCACTGATCTGATAAACATAGTTCTTCTTTAGACGACTATTAAAGCAAGGCTACTACTGATAAGCTGTGCAGATGGACAAAGTTCTTCTTCAGACAACTATTGAAGCAAAACATCTAAATATGCTTCTTTAGACCATTATTAAAGCAATGCGTCTGAACACGCTTCTTTAGACCATTGCTAAATCAAGGCGTTTGAATGCGCTTCTTTAGACAACCCGTATGCTTGACTTGAAGCGTCTTCTCACACTTCTTCAAACAACCTGTCTGAATACGTTTTCTTAGCCCAAGATGTCTGTTTGCACTAAACACTAAGACGTCTACTCACGCTTTCTTAAGTTGTACATGCGCATAAACAATTTCACAACTTATTTTTATTCATTTGCATCATTAAAACTAGTTCTTCATCTTTGTCTGTGCATAACTAAGTTTTATTTAATCATTCGCGCATCATCAAAACAATGTATAAACTTATTTCCTAAGTTTATTTTAATCAATTTAACTAGATTTAACAAACTTATTATGTTAATATAATTAAATTAATTTTTTATTCTTAAAATTGAATAAATTTTGAATTATTAATATTTTATTTATTAATTAAAGATATAAAGGAAAAAGAAATAAAAATTTATATAATTTAAAAAAATGGTGTAGAATTATATATATATATATATATATATATATATATATATATATATATATTATTAAAGAACACCCATTATTCTAATATAATTAAATTAATTTTTTATTCTTAAAATTTATTAAATTGTTAATGTTGATTATACATTTCATTTATTAATTAGAGAGAAATGAAAGAAGGAATATAAAAAGTCTTATCTGTTTTCTTATTAAACCGAGGTGGATTTGATCAATATGGACAGTACCCATTTACTTTCACGCTAAGATCCAAATTAAGTGCGTGTCTCGACCCGACAATCCAATTTTAAGAATTATTATATATATAGATTATATATATTTTTGTTTTTATAAATAGTTAATTCTCATTAATTCAAACAAGAAGTTATATATTAATTTACAAATAATGTAAAATAACATTTAAAAAATTAATACAACTAAATGAGAATCTCGATATTAAAAATATGAAAATTTTATAAAAATTAAAATTTCAATGAACATGATCGAACAATCTTGAAATTTTTTAAGAGTGACTCAAAATACAAACTCGTTTGAGTTCTTAACGATGTGTGAAGAAATAGAGAAAATCGAACAAACCAATCATACGGTGTCGAAAGAATCTATACTTAATATTTTGAGCGGTAGGAAAATTTGTCTCCACATCTCTCTGAAACTTTCCCAGTCTTCGGTCCAAGCTGAATTTGTCCGTGGGTTAATAAAAGCACCGAAAAAAAGTTTTGTTAAGTGATAATTAATCATCATATATATTGTTAAAATAATGAGAAATCTATACAGATCAATGAATGATTCATGTAAGAGTATATTCAAGTGAAAGATCAATTTCGATAATTCTTTATTGAATAAAAGAGAAACAATTCCAGTTCTGACAAATTCATGAGCTTTGATGTTAAGAAATGGATGTATACAAACTCGAGAAAGCAACACAAAAATAATTGACGGGTTTAAATATTAAAATTATACACACCCAATTTATAAATTTATAAATAATTATTTTGATTATTTTCGAATAAATAAAATCAAAATAATTAACTCCAATGCTTAAACCTAATTAAATGATTACTTAAATTAATTATTATAATAAATAAATCCTGAACTAATTAAAGATAATGGCTAAATAAATAAAATAATCTGAGATAAATATTACACTCATTTTATCTCAAATTAATTTTAGAAAAATCAAGAGAATTAAAATAAATAATTTAGGTTGAATATTGTATTCATTTCATCCCAAATAAATTATTTATTGAACCTAAAAATATACAAAATAAAATAAAATAATGTCATATTTATTTAGAATATTTTGTGTATTTTGAAGATTTAAAAATAAAGCCAAAAGGGTAAAAGAAAAATTAATTTCAAATAAACCCTTAAGGTTTTAAAATAAAAATTAAATCTGCAATCGGGTGCTGTCGAAACTCTAAAGAATTACTGCAACGGGAATTAGAGCCATCAGATAGGCGCTAGATGCCCAACGCTATTAGCGTCGTCCGCTATAATGAAAGGAGTGTGCATCCGCGAAGCACACGATCAACTAACGTGCGCTCCAACACCGTTAACTGAAACGCGACGGAACGCTCCGCATCCGCGTTTTCTCCCGAAACAACATTATTTTGCCCTGGTTCATCGTCTTCCTCACGATCACTGGGCATATAAGAACAACATCCATCTTTGATTTTTCAAAGATATAACTTTTTTATTTCTGGATGGTTTGACTCCATTCAAAAGCTGAAATGATCACCCTACTTCGGTGATCATTTCTCCTGCATCTAAGGGAATCATTGATGCCTATTCCGTCAACTGACCGAAAGAATAGCCAAAACACCATCTTGGGTGTTTGACTAATTCAAGCCCACTTGGATGATCAACCGACTTTGAGAAACTATAAATAACTTCCCTTGATAATTTTGATGCCTAGAGATAGTCTCTCAAGCTTCAAATTCGAAAATCACAGAAATCTGCCATTGAAGCTCCAAGCTTTTGGTTTTTTGGAATTTTCACCACAGGTCTTAAAGCTCGGATCTAGGCACTTTTTCTTTACAAAAGAAAAAAAGGAGTAAAAACTTCCATAAGGTCTAAGGAGTTTTCTCCACTCCTTGATATATTTCCAACTCTAATTCAATCTTTCAGTTTGAAATTGAAATTTTTATATTTCAATTTTCATAAGTTCTTATAATGTCTAGTTGTTGGATTTTTTTATTGGAAAATGATACTGATATCATTTACAAACTTTCTAGAAAGCAAGAATCAATCAATCGATCTAAAATAAAATTTTAAAAAATAATGATGTTGGACACATATTTGGATCATGTTTAATCCATCCCGATCATTTTGACCAAAATCAAAATTTTTTAATATAAATGAAAATTTTAAGTTCTTGAATTGGTAAAAAAAATAATCAGTGTTCATGTTTTGGTATCAATCAATCATATGAAATATAAGGAAGTTATTTGTAAGCTCCTTACACTTCATTAAACTCCAAAAATCAAAAGCCCAATTTTTGGCCTTCAAACTTTTTTGAACAAATTGAACATCACCCAGATCTATTGATACATTGGGATGATGTTTCTAATGTTCTTGGGAGTTTTGTGAAGTTACCCAAGCCCTTGGATCAAAATATCAGGGCCTTAATCAAAATTGAAAACCTATAATTTTGATGTTTTTGAGGACCGACAAGTTCGACAATGACCGAGAAATTTTTGCTAGGACTGAGAGGTCCGAACGAGGATTTTTACATCCAACCGAGAAATCAAACTTAGGAATGAGGAGTCTCGCACCCAACCAAGAACTCCTGAACCTAAGACCGATGGCTTCTACACCTTAACCGAGAATTCTAACCCAAGGCCGATGGCTTCCGCACCTCGACCGAGGAACTTCAGTACCCCAACTGAGAATCCTAACCCCGACCGAAGGACTCCAAACCTAGGACCGAGGGTCTTAACCCACGACCGATGAAAACGCACCTAAGATCGAGGACACCAGTCTGGGCCTATTTGGTTGCATTTTTTAATTTACAAAACTATATTTATAATTTTAGGAGTTCAAACTATTTTCTAAAAATTCAAAAAAAATGATTTCAAAATATTTTTGGAATATTTTCTATAAAAAATATTTTGATAAAGACTCGTTTGAGATTTATGTTCGGTTATGAATATTTTCCCAAGAGTGGTGTGTCCTTTCTTGTGTGGGCTTTGTAGGGGTTGATGTGCCCGTCTTAGCCGGTGGAGGCTTGTTTGGGCTTGTCTTCTGAGGAGGACGTTTCTGCCAGGCAGTTGTTACCTGGTGTACTTCTGTCTTTTCCTTTATTGGGAAATGACTTAAAGGTGGGGAAGCTTTGACTGCTTTTCCCTCTTTCATTTCTTTCTCAGTGACATCATCGAGGTTATTTCTGGTCTTCAACAACTTCTTCATATTTTGGAAGGTTTTGACGGCGAATCTAATAGAATATCGTATGTTAACACTTTCAAATATCACGTCGTTGTTCGCTCGACCTTGGAGACAACTTTCCATCTTTAAAAGAACACGAATAATTTATCATTTTCTCCTTGTTTGATATTCTTCAACCTCTTTTCTGGTCGTTCCAGGTTGAGGTGCATAGAGAAGCATTCTATGAAAGTTGTAGCCAGTTCCTCGGTAGTTTGTAGATACGCTACTTTTTACTGATGATACCAGCATAGAGCATCGTCATCGAGGTACTAAGGGAATAAATGGAGAACTACTCCGATATGGCTGATAATTTTGTGCCCAATAGAATGACTACTCGTTCAACAGTCTTCATGGCATCCTTCTAGTCATAGTGTTCCTTAGTGTTTTTTCCCTTAGTCATTTTGTTTAGATGAGCTTACATTTTTGCCCCTCCAGGAGGTTAATTAGGCTGGTTAGGAAATCGAGAGGAAAAATGCATGTTTTGGGATGTGGACAGTATTTAACCATTCTTATTTAACCCCGAAAGAAGGACTCCTGCTCATGACCGAGGGTTTTAACCTCGATCGATGAAAATGCACCCAGAACCGAGGATCCTAGGGCCTATTTGGTTGCATTTTTTAATTTCTAAAATTATTTTTATAATTTTGGGACTTCTAACCATTTTCTAAAATTTCTAAAAAAAATAGAAAATAATTTCAAAATATTTTTGGAATATTTTCCATAAAAATATTTTGATAAAGGCTCGTTTGGGTTTATGTTTAAACTTTAATGCCTTTAAATACTAATGTTCTTTAGGTATTTTCCTCCATAGTCAATGTCATCATCAACAAGTATTATCATTTAAATATTATTGTTATAATTTTTAAGTACACGAAAATATGTGAATATCTAGGACTGAAAAAATAATTGGTTAAATAAAACGTTATACAACTAATTTTTAAAAGTCAAGACTTTATAGAGTAGAGACTATTTTTAAAACGGGTATAGGGGATGAAGCGCGAAAGTCATTTCTTGAGTATCACCAAACATTAAACTAAACGAAATTATGGTGAAAAATACGTTTGTATACGTACACCTTTTAAATATTTTAAATAAATAATATTTTAAATTAATTATTTTAAATTAATTCACAAATTTTAAAAAAATCAAATTTTAATTTGATTATAACATATCTAAAAATTATTTGTTATGTGGAATGTGAGAAAGTTATGATTATTGACGTATGAAAAAATAGATGAAGAGAGAGATAAAAAAACATACAACAAATGAAAAAGACTACAAATATTAAAATGTAAAAGACAAAAAAACGTAAACACTTAACTTAAATAAGCGTAATTATAGAATAATTGTGTTATAACGAAAATTAATATAAACCACGAACAATTAATGGTTGATATTAATTCATATACTAAAGTAAAATCGTTACAAATCTTCACCTTGCCTTAGTATCATCCAACAATAAGAGCCTGGTCAGGCTACTTCAAACTGTCAACATTTAACAAATTCAAACAATGGGTGAACTTTTTAAGTGAGACCGACTTCGTGAACATGTCAGTAGGATTATGATGAGTGTTGATCTTCTTCAACTTGATTCTCCTCTTAGTACGAAGAAAATGATAACGAACATCAATATGTTTGGTTCTATCATGATGCACTTGATCTTTAGCCAAACAAATAGCACTTAAGCTATCACAAAGAACAATTGCCTGATCATGATGGATACCAAGGTCACTAATTAATTCTTTCAACCATATACCCTCATTGGCTGCTTCCGTTAGCGCCATATACTCAACCTCGGTAGTGGATAACGTCATAATAGACTATAATATTGCCTTCCAACTAACCATAAAGTCACCAAGGGTGTAAACATAACCAACCATTGATCTTCTACCATAGATATCTGCAGCATAATTTGAGTCTGAATAACCAGTTACGAGACATTGGTTATTACTCCCATAAATGAGACCAACATCTGATGTGCCTCTTAGATAGCGAAATATTCGCTTTACCGTTTGTTAATGTTCCTTACCAGGTCGAGACATAAACATGCTAACAACACTAACTGAATACGCAATATCATATCTAGTGCATACCATGTCATACATTAAACTACCAATCGCACTAACATATGGTACATGAGACATGTGTAACTTCTCAGCTTCAGACTAGGATGCGAATGCAGACAAATGATCAGTAACAACTCAATGAGTATTTAAAGCATTTGTTGTACTCATCTCAAAACGAGACAATATTTTCAATATAACTCTTCTATGAAAGAAATAGCTTCTTTTGAATTCGATCTCTTACTATTTCTATGCCCATAAATTTTTGTGCTCCACCTAGATCTTTCATATCAAACTCAGAACTGAGAAGGTCTTTTAGCTTTTGAATCTCCGACATTTTCTTGGTTGCGATTAACATGTCGTCTACATACAATAGTAAATAAATCAAAGAATCATCACCGATTTTGTTGTGATAGACACAATAATCATATGCACTCCTATTGTAACCATGCTTAATCATTAAATTGTTGAACCGCTTATACCACTATCGAGGAGACTATTTAAGTCCATAAAAAGACTTTTTCAGACTACAAACATATGTTTCCTTACCAAGAACAAGAAACCCTTTAGGTGACTCACCAATATATCCTCCTCAATCTCACCATGTAAGAAAGTCGTCTTCACGTCTAATTGCTCGAGTTCTAGATCCTGATGTGCTACTATAGGTAGTAGTACCCTGGTAGAAGTGTGTCGGACTACAAGTGAGAATATCTCGCTGTAGTCTATGCCTTCCTTTTAACTGAATCACTTTACAACTAGTCGTGCTTTATATTTAGTCCCTTCAACACTAGATTCCATCTTTCCTTTTAAAAATTCATTTGCACCCAATGACACTTCTCCCCTTAGGTAAAGTAACCAGCTCTCATGTATTATTCTTGTGAAGTGATTCCATTTCCTCGCACATGGAAGCAATCCATTGTACAGAATCACCACCATTAACAACTTCATTTTAAGAGGATGGCTCATTATGTATGACATCTTTAACTACCTGGAGTGCATAACTTACCATTTCTTTAGTATCATTCATAGAGGGACTAATTGTCCTACTTCTAGGACCAGTTGAGATCTTTCTTCCCTCGATTGAATGAATTAACATGTTAGGACTTTTAATTTACCTTCTAGGTCATGTAGCAATGTTAGATTGACTTTCAGGTACTCCAAATTGATAAACTTTCTCATATGGTTTATTAGTATCGCGTGTCATGTCAGCTGTCCCTTGAACTGGAGTCACCTCAAGCTTCACCTGTTTCTCGGTACTATCATTTTCTTTAGAAAGTGATGGCTTGACAGAGGAGTTAAGTATAAACATCTCATTAAATATGACATCCCTACTAAGGATTAATCTACCTTCAGAAGGTGACCAAATTCTATATTCCTTGACTCCATCTCTATAGCTCATGAAGATACCCTATTTTGCCCTTGGTTCCAACTTTCCTCCACTAACATGATAGTAAGGTGTGCATCCAAAACTTTCAAGTGAGAATAGTCAATGGCGTTACCAGACCATACCTCATAAGGGTTTCTGCAATCAATCACAACATGAGGTGCAAAATTTATTAGATAGCAAGCCCTTAAGATAGCCTCGCTCTAGTACTTTCTAGCCAATCGAGCATTAGAGAGCATGCTTATAACTCTTTAGTAGTGTTTGATTCACCCTTTCTTCTATACTGTTCTGTTGTAGTGCACCTCGGATAGTGTGATGTCATGTAATTCCCATAACCCTGCAGAACTTATTAAACTCAGATGAACATAATTCAAGTCCATTATCTGAAGTTTCCCGCTCTTTCTCTCTTTAGGCGATTTTTCTCTCTCTTCACCGCCATCGTCGGATGCCTCCCGCGATGGCTTCCCGGCATCGAATAGAGCTAAAACTTCGACCTTGGAAGTGAAATCACAATATTTACAACATATCCAAAAATAAGCATCATCCAACGTTTCAATAGTCGTAGATCTGAGTTTGAATGAATCAAAAACCTGGAAAATATAGCCTAAGGCGATTCTATTTGCCACGGCAATCGAAGTGCTCTCCGAAAACCTTCTCCGCGTCCGATCGTCTCAGTTTGGTCCATAAGAGCGTGCCGTCATCATCTTCAACATATAAAAATTAAAGGTGATCCGACGGCTGAAATGATGTATATCACGTTTTTAATTTTCTACAGAAAAGTCGCTTGGGTGTTTTGGGGCAATTTTTCTTCTACCGCTTGTGGCGATCAGGTTTCTAGCATCTTTCCGGTGTTTCCTTTCAGCGACCTTATCCCTTATCACCTCCATCCCTACCAAAGTACATGACCTACCTATCACCGGAAGTCACCCAACGGGCGACCTGAAATCACTATAGTTTACTCCTCAATCAAGCTGATCTGGGTTGGGTGGATGTTGCTGGCCCCTTTGTTTTCATCTGCCGCTGTAGATTACTGTTGTTGACTTCTGCTGTAGCACTGAATTGTTGCTAGTTGTTGAGACATTTGGTTGTCTACTATGCAGGCTAAGCTATGATGAGCCTACGCTCTACCAGCCTCCTCAACCGACCTAAAAGCAAAAAAAAGGAGTCTAGAGAAATTGGTTGAAAGGGCTGCCACTTCTTCTATCTATCAGACCGGTCACAACGATGCCTTCAATCCAACTTTTGCATTGACCAGTCACATGGTTGGTCTATCAACCGGTCACGCCCATTTCCCGACTCATCTCCCAACCGGCCATGACGCCCCTCCCTTAACCGGTCATGTAGCCTCCATCCTGACCGGCTTGGTTGCTGTCAACCAAACCAGCAGCGCTACTTGTTCGACATGTCATGTCGTTGCCACCCTGACCGGTCACGATGCTCTTTTTCCAGTCCCCACCATGACTACTCAAATCCTCGGTAGTGGACCATGGGACAAAATAAAATCGCAAATCTGGAAGGAATTCAGAACCAAATTCTCAAGTCCCTTGCCCAGTTCCAAAGACATGAACTTGTCACGACCAATGAAAGGAGCGAGCAAATCATTTGCCAATTCAAAATCTGATTCGAGCAAGATTGGAACTCATTCGACAAAGCCGAATACGAGAAAATCGTTTTATGGTCAGTTAGTGTCATGAGGGAGTTCCACAAGTGCCCAAAAACCTATGCCTACACTACACAAACAAACGCAAACCGAACATGGAAAACTAACAAGGCTTGGGGCAAAAATGAGACAACTAATAGAGGCAAGCTCAATGTGGATCCTAGTATAAAAATCAAAACGCTCGAACACCCGATCCAAATTGAACTCCTCCCGGAAATTGAAGAGGGGTGCGTTAATGATTGGAAGCGAATTGTCGTCAGTCACTTCATGGGCACCCACAAAGCCCTATTTCGAGCAATCAAGGCCGCCCTTTTCTAACAATGGAGCGAAAGGGACTCAAAAAAAGTCAAAGTCTACGACTTTGGCTATTTCTTCCTCACTTTTGGCATGGAGCCCAAAACTCAAGCCATTGCTGACTTAGATTTTACCTTCATGTTCAGCTTATGTTTCAAGCTCGCCAAATGGAATAAAGAAATGAACATCAATAGCAAACCTCCACATCCAAACAAGTGTGGGTGAGACTAAGAAACATCCCACCTCACCTTTGTAATGCCAAAGCACTTGCCTACCTCACCAGACTCATTGGAAATTCACTTAAGCTTGATCCCAACTTTGACTCGTTTAACGGGTTATGTTTTCCCACATTTGCATTGAGATTGACTTAACGAGTACAAAACCGAAAAAATTCGAGTTAAGATGCCAGAATGAAAACATGGACATCATGGAGGTCATGTACGAGCAATCGGAAAAAGTGGACGGGGAAAAGCAAAAGAAGTCTATGGCCACCCCTGAACAAGAGAATGTCAAGGTGGTCAAGAAATCTTATATCGAAATTCTCAAAACAAATGAAAGCCACAACGAACACGTGAACGAGAACTAAACCGATTTCGATCCCATTGAGTCTGAAACTGAGGCCCTTTTCCCACTAATTAGATTCTAAAAGCCCGACGTCGACGTGGATGATAAGCCAAAGCCCCTCGAAAACCATGAGCTCCGAAACAAAGAAAGTCATAGTATTGTCAAAGAAACCACCTTAAGAGATACAACTCATACGCTCAACTCCAAACTGAATCCCAAAAAGAAAAAGTGATAAGAGAAGCTAGCGAAGATGAAGAAGCCGGAACTCTATCTAAAAATATACCCACAAAAGAACTAAGGGTGACAAGAAAGAAGGAAATAAAGAACAAGGGCAAAGACAAGAGAAACGAGTCCGAGGAAATCAACCCCTATCATTTTGTTTTAGTTGATTGATTGCTAGTTTCATTTCTTATTCACTTTTATATTTTGATTTCATGTCCATGTGCATTTCTTAGGCGAATTGTGGATTCCTCATGGCCATTGTGTGTTGACTTTGAGCAAATTGTTGTAAGTTCAATTTCAGCTCTTGTACTCTTTTTACCATTTATGGGTCTTTTTAATTAATGGTGTAAGCTATTTCTCAAAAAATGTCCATTATCTGTTCGCAGCCTCTTAACCTTCTTTCCAATTTGATTCTTCACTAGTGCCTTCCAATGTTTAAAGGTCTTAAATATCTCGCTCTTATGTCTCAAAATATACAACCAGGTCATCCTTGAGTAATCATCTATGAATGTTACAAAATAGTTATAACCTCTTATACCTTCAACTTTAGCAGACCCCAACAATTAAAGTGGATATAATCTAGTGTGCACTTAGTTTTGTGAACTCCCTTACTATGATGTTTTTTCCCAAAAATACAGTGTTCACACAACTCAAGGTTGGTAACCTTGTGGCCAGATAGAAGATCCCGTTTGTACAGAATTTGCATCCCCCTCTCCCCTATATGTCCAAGTTGCATATGTCATAACTTGGTTACATCAGGGTGTCGATACACAGATTTGGATGCGACTGTAGCGGAACATGTCAACGTCTTACCTTGTAGTATATACAAGGTATTCTGTTTAATACCTTTAAGTATGACTTTTGAACCTTTACTAATACACAATGTTCATTTTTCACTACTAAACTTGAAACCTTTAGCATCTAAAATGCCTAAAGATATTAAGTTCTTCTTCAATTGAGGAACATGTCGAACGCCAGTTATGGTTCGTATTTTACCATCATCAGTCAGAATCTTGATAGTCACAATACCCACAGTTATACATATGGAATTATTTCTCATGACAACGTTTTCACCATCATAATCTTCATAGGTATCGAACCATTCTTTGTTTGGACTCATATGATATGAACACCCAGAATCCAACACCCACATATCAATAGGGTGTAGAGAAGCATTAGCTACAAGGGAAATGTCCTCCTCAGAGTCGGTGTCTCTATTTTTATGTGCTATAGCATCCGTGGAATATTTTCCCCTTTTCTTAGGACAATTGTTCTTCCAATGGCCAGGTTCTTTACAGTAATTGCAGATGTCTTTAGCACTAGGGCCCTTAGATTTGTATTTTCGATCCTTCTTCTTTCCAGCCCCTTTGTAGTTGACTGTGCTAATAATTAACCCAGATTCTTGACTGTCTATAATTTCATAGCTCGCTTTATGGCGCAGTTCTCTAGTATGAAGTGCTGACCAAACTTCCTCTAGAGTTAGTGTCTTTACCCATAATGAACGATTGAACAAAATTTTCAAACGAGTTGGGTAAAGATACCAACAAAATTAATGAAGCATCTTCATTTTCGATCTTAACATCTATATTTCTCAATTCAAGTAATATAGTGTTTAACTTATCGAGATGTTCACAAAGAGACTTACCTTCAAGCATACGAAGATTGAACAGACGTTGCATTAATAACAACTTATTAGTTAGTGACTTTGTCATGTACAAAACCTCTAACTTCGACCACAGACCGATTACGGTATCTTCATCTGATCCTCAATAATCACTTCATCATCTAGACAAAGTAAAATTGTTGAGTGTGCCTTCTCTTCCAAGACCTCAAGCTCATCAGTGATTTTACCAAAGGTAAACTCCTTTGTAGGACCTGCTACAATTTTCACCTTGTCCTTCGACAATGGTGCGTGCACATACGTCTTATTGTTTAAACAAGACTCACATTTTGAATTGTCATAGACCAAAACTGTTTTGCCTTGTGAATTTTTCGATTTTCAGATTCATTGAAGACATCTTCTCTCTAGATAACAAATATTGATTAACTGATCGGATCTAACCTGCTCTAATACCAATTGTTGTGCGGAATATGAGAAAATGATGATCAATGACGTATAAAAAAACAGATGAAGAGAGACTTGTTATTATTAAAGATAAAAAGCATACATCAAATGAAAAAGACTACAAGTATTAAAATACAAAATTAGGAAAACATAAACACCTAACTTAATTAAGTGTAACTGTATAATAATTGTGTTATAACGGAAATTAATATAAACCACTAACAATTAATGATTAATATTAATTCCTATACTAAAGGCAAATCGTTATATTATTTAAACTTAAACTCAAATTAATTATCTTTAAAATTAATCTAAGTTGTCAAGATTATTTAAAATATTTTAAAATAATGTTTTTGTTAGATAAATTCAGACCGGTTCAAATAAACCTAACTTAAACAAACCTTCCATGCAGGAACAAGGAACCGGACCGGATGAACAAGAGAACCAACTGAAGAAACCGAACCGGTCAAGCTACCAAACCGATCAAGAGTATTCGGAACGTGACCGCACAAAGGAAGGATCGGCCAAAGCTTAAAACCAGATTCATCAAACAGCCGATCATCCATAAGAGAGATAACCGGAAGAAGTCCGGTCACTTCACTACCAAAAGACATTCGGCCAAGTCAAGCGGCCGACCAGTACAAGAAGACAATTTGGGTATCTGTTGAGAATGATACCAAAGGAACAGACTGAATACTTCCATATCCATGCAAGTCTGAGAAAAGACTGTAGGCTGCAGAAAACAGTACTACCGGATCCTTCTACTTCGGGATAAGCCAGAAAGGAAATCTTCAAAGTACAGACAACTGTCCAAACAGACAGTGTCTACATCAAATAAAAGACAAACCCGGTCTGAGACAGGATACCAGGTCTGAGATTGACCATCAGGTCTGAGGAGACGACCGCAGGTCTGAGACACTGAATCACTGCACCTCTGATCAGCCAATCAGATTCAAGGCAGTGAAATATGACCGTTGACATATTTCACCTATAAAAGGAGGCAGTTCCAGAAGAGTAAATGCGGGACATTGAGTGACATACATTGGGATAACGAAAGCTAAGAGCATTTACTACAAGTGATAACAGTGTGCTATTCTAGAAAGCCTAAGTGTTGAAAGCTAAAGTGTGTTCTACAATTTTGGTGTAAATTGTAAGAGTATTATCGAGCAGGAAATAAGTCTCGATCGGATTGTACTTGTATTCCTTAGTGAATATCCTTCTCGCGGTTTCGAGAGGAAGGGGTGACGTAGGAGTTTTATCTCCGAACATCCATAAAATCTGTTGTGTTATTTACTTTCTGCAGACTTTATTACATAACCGACTAACTTAACTATACCGCTCCAAACCGACTCTATACTAACCATACCGAATATCCAGATTACCGAAATCGACCCACCATCTCCAAATCTTCATCATCCGAAACCGACAGCGCCTATCATACAAGCGTACCGCTTCAACCTGAAAGAAAATCTCTTCCGCGCTTGAACCTAGTTCAAGGATTTGTGACAGGTTGTGTAGTATTGAAACCCCGGTGTTAATCTCTAACCGGATTAACCACCACCCTACGAGTGAGAACCGCTAACCGGTCCAACCCCCGGTCCACCAGCGGCGACCTAGATCCTAACAATTGGTATCAGAGCAGTTAGTTTCAATACTCAAGCAAACATGTATCAGGATAGGCCTCCAATGCTAGAAGGTGATGACTTTGCCAACTGGAAGGCACGCATGCACCTGCACCTAATCACCTTGGATGATGAAATGGAATCCATTCTAACCGAAGGACCGATATTCATTGATAAAGATAGAAAAGAATGGACAGCTGAAGATAGGAGAAGAAACAATCTGGACAACCATGCAAGAAACCGGATCTCCAACAGCGTAGACAGAAACACTTATTGCAAGATCAGAGATTGCAAGACCGCGAAGGAGACATGGAACACGGTCATCCAGATCTTTGAAGGAAATGAAAGAACAAGGGAGAACAAAATAATGATGGCCACACAGAAGTTCGAAAGTATCAAAATGAAACCAGGAGAAACTATGAAGGAATACAGTGACCGGTTCACTGGTGTGTTAGATGAACTAGCAACTCTGGGCAAGAAGTATGAGAGCAAAGAGGTAGTTATGAAAGCTTTGAGATCTCTCCCAAGTGCTTGGGATATTAAGACAATGGTAATGAGGGAATCAAAGAGCCTACGTAAGATGAAACTATACGACGTATTCGAAGATCTAAAGGCATACGAATTCGAGATGAGATCTAGGACCGAAGAGGAAGTCTCGGCCTCAACATCAACCAGAGCACTAATCACATCTACAGAACCGGCTGTACCTGCTCCTGTACCTACACCTGCACCGATACCGGTTCCTGCACCCGCACCTATCAGAACAGCCGAACAGTTTACTGAGGACGCCATGGCCATGCTCGCACAAAAGTTTGGGAGGTTCATGAAAAGGAGCCAACCGACAAACAACTACTATGGTGACAAATCCAATGTAAGATGCTACAACTGTAACTGTTTGGGACACTTTAAGTGGGAATGCAGGAAACCAAGAAGGGATACCCAGAAACCGGACTATCAAAATGACAGAAACAATTATCAACAAACCGGTGAAGGAAGTGAGGTACCGAAAGCACTAATAGCCGACGATGGAGGAAGTCTATGGGCTCGCAGTGACAGTGACGATGAACTCACGTGCCTCATGGCCAATGAGGAACAGGTATTTGACTCTCCCTATGATGAATTTACTAAAGACGAGCTATATGAAGCATTAAATGACATGGTAGAAGAATATAAGAACCTATTGACCATGTTACCTAAACACCTCAACATCAAGACCGATCCCATAGTACCTATCCCAATAGAACTAGAGGTACCCATCATAACCGAACCGGAAGTCATACAATCTAATGATACCCACACCCTAGAAACCGAGTTAGATCCTAAGATCGAACAACCTAGTGAACCGACTAGAGAACTAACCAAGGAAGAGAATGCCCGATTTCAATATACGATGGCCGCCTATAAGAGATCTAGCGATATAGTAAAGAATATGAATAAACACTATAGGCATCCTCGTTGTAAGCGTGGTCTAGGATACACAGGGAATAGCTCCAAAGACCGAAAACCCATAGAGAAAGCAAGGCTTACAAAAGGAAATCTCCCCTTTATAAAATTTCTTAAGAGCACCTGGACAGCCGAAGAAGAGGAAACCGCATATTATAGGGAAGAGAAGCTAAAATACGATTATGTTGGCCCAACCGATTCATGGCTTGATCTTGAGAAAAGAAAAGCCGAAATCCTTAAATATAAGAAAGACTTTCCTGAACCACGTAGGTCAAACTATAGATCACCGAACCAAAGACCACCACCATTTAGGACATTTGAAGGAAAGCCGAAATACACCAGACCAAGTGTCAAAAGGACAGTTAAAACCCTAGCAAAGAAGACCGTCTGGTTTATCAAGGTTTGGGTACCTAAGGGACTAATCGCACGTGGACCCAAGTAAATGTGGGTACCAAACAGTTGTAAATATGTACATTTTGCAGGATCCAAAGAAACGACTAGGAAACTCCGAATGGTTCTTGGACAGCGGTTGCTCCAGGCACATGGCCGGAAATAGCAATTTGCTAATCGACATCAGATCAGTAACCGGTGCTCTAATTACCTTCGGTGACAACTCAAAAGGTAAAACTGTGGGCAAGGGTAAGATTGTCCATGGTAATCTAACTATTGATAATGTACTTCTAGTTGAAAACCTACGTTTTAATCTACTCAGTATTAGTCAGATGTGTGATGCCGGATACACGGTAGAATTCCTTAAACATGCATGCTTAGTTAAGGACTCTCAAGGCATCGTACTACTAACCAGAAATAGAATAGGTAACATTTACAAGGTAGACTGGAAAACAAGAGTAGAATATCCTATATGCATGATAGCTAAGACTGATCAAACCTGGCTGTGGCATAAGAGACTAAATCATCTAAACATGAAAACCTTAAACTACATTCGCGGTAAAAAGCTAGTTGAAGGTATTCCTAATATAGTATTTAACCAGGATAAGGTCTGTTCAGCATGCCAGATGGGTAAACAAACTAGGTCATCTTTTAAGAGTAATGGAAATATTCAATCAAGCCGATGCCTAGATCTTCTTCACATGGATTTATTTGGACCGATTCAGGTCATTAGCCTAGGCGGTATGCTTTACACCATGGTAGTTATTGATGATTATTCTAGATATACATGGGTAATATTTCTACCATCTAAACGTGAAACTGTATCAAACCTGATCACACTTCTTAAGCGGCTGCAAAATGAAAAATCAACTCGTATCAATAGCATTCGAAGTGATCGAGGTACCGAATTCACTAATAGTACATTGACTGCATATCTTGATGAATCCGGCATTAGACACGAGTTGTCTAGTGCTAGGACTTCTCAACAAAATGGCCTGGCCGAGATAAGAAACCGGACTCTCAAGGAAGCCGCACGGTCCATGATAGCCGACTCCGGCATTGCTCAGAAATTTTGGGCTGAGGCTATCAACACTGCATGCCATACACAAAATCGGTCTCTGATAAACAGATTTCACAACAAAACACCATATGAGGTTTATTTTAATAGAGTTCCCAAACTCAAGTATCTCAGGATTTTCGGTTGTGAATGTTACATTCTTATAAATGGAAAAACCCAACTCACCGCTTTTGATGCAAAGACCAATACCGGCATTATGTTAGGATATTCGTCAGTAAGTAAAGCATATAGAGTATATAACAATAGAACTGCAACCATGGAGGAAACAATTCACGTTGTTTTCGATGAATCGGTTGAAAGCAATACTGCTTCATGCTTTGATCTACACAACAGACTGGAAAATAACGATATTCATTCTGATAGTGAAGATGAGACTCCGGTTTTCAGGCAGTTTGTCCATGACCAAATGGGTATCATTGATACTCAGCCGGATCAAGCTGTTCCACAACAGGAAGCTGACACTTCGGTCCAATCCGAGGGAGTCGGTCGGTTTGACAATCTCGTTCAGCCTACCGACAAGTCTAGCCTTGATCAAACAAACGGTAACTTGGTAGACACTCCTGAACTAAATCTCAGAAGAAACAGTAAACATCCTCCTGAGCAAATTATAGGTGACCCTTCAGAACCTGTTCGAACTAGGAGTCAACTTCTGGAAGGATATTTTAACTCTGCTTTCATATCCCAGATTGAACCGAAAAGAATAGATGAAGCATTGTCAGATCCGGATTGGATCTTGGGAATGCAAGAAGAGCTAAACCAGTTCGAGAGTAGTAAAGTCTGGTACTTAGTTCCCAGACCGAAAGATCAATCGGTCATAGGAACAAGATGGGTATTCAGAAACAAACTCAATGAGGACGGTTTGGTCACGAGGAACAAAGCCAGACTAGTGGCTCAAGGTTACAAACAGGAAGAAGGCATTGACTTTGAAGAGTCATTTGCTCCTGTAGCCAGAATTGAAGCCATTAGGATCTTTTTAGCTTTTGCGGCTTTCAAAAACTTTAAGGTTTTCCAAATGGATTTTAAAAGTGCATTTCTGAACGGTGATCTACGTGAAGAAGTGTACGTTGAACAACCACCCGGTTTCAAAAATGGTGCATTTCCAAACCATGTATACCGGCTAAACAAAGCTTTATACGGTCTAAAGCAAGCACCTAGAGCCTGGTATGATACGCTAACCGCATTTCTATTAGAGCATGATTTCACCATCGGTTCGGTGGATAAAACCTTGTTTAAGTTTGAAAAGAAGGAACATATCATACTTGTTCAAATTTATGTAGATGACATTATTTTCGGTTCCACCGATCCAAAGCTTTGTGACAAGTTCTCAAAAATGATGACTGAAAAATTTGAAATGAGTATGATGGGAGAATTAAGTTTCTTCCTAGGTCTTCAGGTTAAACAACTTAAAGAAGGAACATTCATCAGTCAACCTAAATATACCAAGGAACTGCTAAAGAAATTCGGTATGGACACATGCTCCTCGGCGGCCACTCCAATGAGCTCATCCATTAAACTGGACAGAGATGATGAAGGCCAATCAGTAGATAAGATTGCATACCGGGGCATGATCGGTTCCCTATTGTATCTGACAGCAAGTAGACCGGACATCCTGTTTGCAGTTGGTGTGTGTGGAAGATTCCAAGCAAATCCAAAGCAATCCCATTACACAGCCGCAAAGAGGATACTGAAGTATCTAAAAGGGACTCCTGATGTCGGTCTGTGGTACCCCAAAGACTCATCCTTTAATCTAACAAGCTACTCAGACGCAGATTATGCAGGATGCAAGATCGACAGGAAAAGCATCAGTGGAACATGTCAGTTCCTAGGTGACCGACTGGTGTCATGGCACAGCAAGAAACAGACATCGGTGGCTACGTCAACCGCGGAGGCTGAATACCTGGCGGCCGGAAGCTGCTGCTCTCAACTCCTCTGGATCCAACAGCAGCTGAAGGACTTCGGTATCATAGCCGAAGAGTCCCCGATCTTCTGTGACAACACAAGTGCCATTGCGATTACCTACAACCCGGTTCTCCATTCCAGAACTAAGCACATCGACATAAGGCATCATTTCATCCGAGAGCATGTCACGCTGAAGCATATCCGGCTGGAATACGTACCGACCGATCAACAAGTAGCCGATATCTTCACGAAGCCGCTGCAGGAAGCTAAGTTTTCTCAATTCAGGCTTACTCTCGGCTTAACCGACATTAGCCAAATCCTTCCAAAGGATGCTTAAAGGGAAACCAGTTCAGACAGACAAACCGGTAACTCTTCCTAAGATGTCGAACTTCGAATCTTCGGGGTGTCTGTGGAAGAACCGCCCAGCTCATCAGATAGAGTAAACCGACCGGCTACTTGGTGCATGCACCAAATAACCGCATCGGGATGAACAACTGATGTCTGACCGGCTCGGAAGCAGGCTACCCTAGATGATTTGAATTTTAAACAGAAGAGGAACAGTTATCAGAGGTTAAGGACATTTGCTCTGCAACATTACCCTTTCCAAGTAAAAACAGGTCGCGCCTAAAAAGACGTGAAGATCTTTTGATATCTTTCACAGTTCAGGCCTATGACCAACACCTACAACTATAAACCTGCCTATTTCATGCAAAGTTTCTTATCCTGCGGTTAATACATATCATCTCATTTAATGCCCGGATAATAGGATTAGCCCCAAAACCAGTATTTAAAGGAAGCACTCACTCCCCAAAACACTCACAAAAACAAAACACTCTCTCTATCACTAAGGCAAAAAATGTCTCAGTTCACAAACATTCTTCAGGTTGATTTTGAATCGTGTTCCAACACCGATCATTATGACATCTATAAAATGATAAAATCCTTGGAGGATACCGGCCTCCAATACTTTTTCGATGATAAACTCACCATTTATCCTAGGTCTGTTCTGGAGTTTTTCCAAAATGCCAGAGTGTTCAGAGGAACACCACACTTTGACACCCACATTCAATCTAAAGTGGGGGGTATTCTCTTTGACTTCACCGAGCAAGACTTCGCCCGGTGCTTCAGCTTGCCCAAACAAGGGCTAACAGATCTTAACCCCCCGGCCAACTTAAAGGCCGAGGTCTCACACAACCTAGCCCGGTCGGATGAGCCGGTGGATGACCACGGCAGCAAAGCCAACTTGAGAGCTGAATATCAGCTACTCAATGACGTGTTAGGAAGGGGCATCTTGGGAAAAGATGTCACTAATACTTACTGCGTGGCGGCCTTCAACATGATGGCGGCCATTGTCACCGGTGCGCCGGTGAACTGGTCTAGAGTGCTGTTTGGCGTCCTTATTTCGATAATCGGCACCCGGTCAGTGGCCCTCATCCCCCAAGTAAGCCGCCTTCTTGAGGAGCTTGGCGTCCCGACCTGTCCCGGCGAAGGTCTAAACCATGCTCAGGTGCTCACAAGGGAAGCAACTGATTCATTCTATGAACAGTTTGAAAGAGAATGGAGGAGGAGAAACTTCAATCCCCCTCGTGATGTTAATTCCCGCACTCGCTAAGTCACTCCTTCTTGCATCCGGTCGTTTTGTAGCATGTACCGGATGTATCCTTAACCAACTCAACTTTGATCATATCGGCTTCATCCATGACTACTTCGGTTTTACTTATGTTTTTCTTAACTTCATCATTTCTGTATGTCATTTTCGGCATTGTCGCTACCATTCTCGGTCTCTATCTAATCAATATCGGTTATGTGTTAAATGCATTTAATGAGATAATCCCCATTAATGAGATAACCCCCAACCACCCGCACATTTAATTTCCAACTAATCTGGTCACTTCTCAACTAACACTTACCTCGAGCCTCGCAATCTGCCGCTTCCCCATGCATCTTGAAAAGGGAAAGATTTTCTTCCTTAATAAAACAAAACTGACCATCAATGCTCAGATTTTCCCTCCAAAACCGATCCTATATAAGGAGCCATCCTCCTCCCATTATATCACATCCAAAAGTACAAAATCACTTGCATTCTTCTTGAATCTCTCTCTCAATACCATAATCATGCCGAGCCGAACTTTGGGAAACTTTCTAAGCATCGATTTCAACTCATGTATGGCAGAATGGGACTATGACCATCCAAAGAAAAACATGTTTGAATGCCTTATTGATACCGGACTTCAAACCTTCCTCGAAGAATCCGGTCCTGTACTGATTGAGGATGTCAAGGCATTCTTCAGAAGTGCCTGCATCAGGGGCGACTACATTGTCTCTACGGTAAGGGACCACACCTTCTGGCTTGATGAAGCCGAATTTGCCATCCTTTTCAATCTGCCCAAAGAAGGGTTCTCTGATTTCCCGACTATGGAGGGACTTGATGCATTCTACTATGGATTACTCTGCTCTGCAACCCTTGATCCGGTGGAAACCTATGGGTTAAAAATCCGCCTCTGTCGTAGTGCTCAGCTCCTTCTTGAGATTGTCACTCGGTCCATTCTGTGTCAATCCTCAAATCAGCGGTATTCACAGAACACCTACAATATCATGACCCACATCTTCCACAAAACGACCATCAATTGGTCAGCGGTCCTCTTTCAAAACTTGAAGAACATGGTGCTGACCAAGAAAGGTCTCGGTTATGCACCTCACATCAGCAAGTTGATTCTCAAGTACCGGCCAGAGTTTGGACCGGGTACACCGGCTTCCCCCTCAAACATTCTTGATGCCGATGCGGTGGAAGAGAAGTTTTCCAGAATGGTGCTTACTTTTTAAGTGCCTATCTTTCGTATCATCCTTTCGGTTTTCCCACTGTACTGTCTCTTGAATAAAATATCGTCTCAATGACCGTTTCTCTTTATTCTTTGCGCATTTATCTAAGTAACCGGTTCACATCTTAAAATAATCTCGTTCTTATCCGGTATCATAAAATCTGATTAAAAAAAAAAACTGTTAACACTTTGATCAATCAAAAATGTCTGCTTGGACTTAGAAACCGCTCAATCATTCGGTTTCAAAGAAACGAATGCGTCATCCATGACATAGGCAAAGGGTTTTGGAGGGAAATCTCCCGCTCAAAGTTGCCGCCCACCCTTTCATACTTAACCGCCCATAGTTTGGCGCACTTTCATCTTGGAGGGAAAATTCCCGCCCATTCATGATGGGACGGTTGGGCTTCCAAACCGTGCCTATAAAAGGGGCCTTCGGTCACTTTTCTTTCATTCTCACGCGATTCACTTTCTCTCTCTAAACTTCCTAAACTCTCTGAAGCCGTTTTCTCTCATTCTCAAACTCTTCAACATGGGTCGTAATTCGGCGTTGTTCAAACTCTACTCTCAAGTGGATTTCGAGGAAATCCGGCTGAATGGAACGACCGAGGCGAAGGAAGTTATTGACCGGCTGATTAAAACCGGTCTGGGATATTTCCTCGACGGTCCCCATATTATATACAAGGAAGCGGTCGTAGAATTCTTCGATACCGCAACCATCGCTTACGACAGAATCATTGCAACGGTTTGCGGTTCCCACATCGAGCTCACCGAAGATTTGGTGGCCGAAAGCCTGCGCCTTCCAAGAACCGGTCAGGATGCAACGGCAGAAATAGACCCGGAAATCTTTGAGGCAGCTTGCCACGCTCTATCAGCATCTAAAGAGCCGATCACAACATCCGGCAGTAAACAAATGCTGAAGCCGGAGTTAATCCCGGCATGTGACATCTTCGCCAGGGCAATACTGGCAAGGGGAGGAAATTTCAGCAACCTCACCAAAGACAAAATCAAAATGATAATCGGTCTGTTGGAAGGAAAAGAGGTTAACTGGGCAAGATCAGTGTTCGGCAACCTCATGGACATGGTGAAACTGGATTCAACCCGGTCGTGGGGATATGCCGTGCCTCTCGGTAAGATATTCCTCCACTTAAAAATCAATCTCGGTCCCGGCACCGTTCTCTCCAAACGATGCCTCATTAGATCAAGGCAGTTCCTTGAAAGAACGCAGCCGGCCTCCAGTGCCACAGGTGGCCGAAAGAAGAAAGCCGCGAAGAAAGATGCCCCGGCCAAAGCAAAGACCGGAGGAAAGGGGAAAGAAAAGATAACCTTCGTAGACCCTCCGCAACAAACAGAAGATGAGGAATGGGCCTCTGAGCATACCGAAACAGAAGGGACCGATAATAGAACGGTCAATGACGATAGTCAGTCGGTTTGGGGCCCAGAGGATGCCGAACCAAACAACAATCCTGAGACCACCGAGGGTGAAGAAGGGATTGGTGAAGAAGCCGATGATAAAGGCTACAACCCGGAGAGGGAGGAGGCCGACGAAGTAGAGGCCGATAGATTAATCCAGAAAATCATTCAGGGCATTAACCAGCGAGCCGACGACGTTGAACATTTATATCTGGAATGGCATGAGAACCGGTTTAGTACAACATATAGAGAAATGCTACCGGACCTCTCGGGAAAAGAATGCTACGACAGATTGGAGGAAGTGGAGAACCTGATGTTGAGCCTCACAAAATCCAACACAATCCAAGAGGTAGAGAGCCGAACTTGTCTCTTGTTACCGAGGTTCAAACTTCGGAATCTAAGAAAGCGCATCCGGAGAATTAAGAAAGAATTCTACGAGACGGGATCGGTGGATACCGTAGCACCGCGGGTGTTGACAACGCTTGCAAAAGTCAAAATAGAATTACTTCAAGAAATCGAGCGGCTGGAAACAATATGCAGTCGAATGCAAGTACCGGTTTACACTGCTCCGGTAATCGACAGGTTCCCAGCTAACTGTCCAACACCTCCAAAGGAGGTTGAAGTACCGATTTCAGAGATTGAGGCACCAATCTTAGAGGTTGAGGCACCAATCTTAGAGGTTGAGGTTCCAAACTTAGAAGTTGCGGTTCCAAACTTGGAAGTTGAGGTACCGAACTTAGAGGATGCGGCACAATTAGAACCTCCAAATGAAGAGGATGCACCGTTAAATCTCGATGAAAGAGTCGATCCTGATCCCACCGAGCACGCGCCTCCCTCACCACCGGAAGTCACCGCCTCAGTCCCTCCTAAAGAATGGATTGATGACAGACTTCAAGTGTTTGAAGCATCAGTTTCGAAGCGGATTGAAGACCGACTTCAAAAGTTTGAGGCATCAATATCGGAACAGATTGATGACCGCGTACTTGAACACGACGTGTCCAAGTTTCAACCGTTCAAGGATAGATGCAACAACATAATTGATTCGGCCCTGCAGTTCACCGACGTGACAAAGTAGCTTCTGGATCAACATCAAGCACGCCTAGCAGAACTCAGCACCGGACTGTGGGAAGAGGCCGGTGAGCGCGAAAAATGTGTTCAACGAACCACAACTCTAGAAGGTATGACCTCGGACTTAAAGAAGGATTTCGAACGGGTCGACACGACAATCGACCGGGTCTCGGTACTGGAAAAGAAAAACGAAGATCTCGTGGCCGAAGTAAAGGCACTCACCGAACAGATGGCCGAAATTCTAAAAGCTAAGGAGAACGCAGATGCCGCGGCTATAGAGGCTGATGCTCTAGTGGCTAAAAGGGTCCAGGATGCGCTGGACGCCGAAGCTAGCAAAAATAAAGAGGCACCGCGATCGTCTCAACTGACCGAAGCAGAATTAGAGGCCGAAAGAATAAGAAGGGCCGAGATCTTATATCCAGGGTATGCTGCGAAAGTGGCAAGTCAGGCTGCGGAGGATGCCGCACGGTTGGAAAGGGAGGCACGAAGGCTGGAGGGCTACGCAACGGAAAACGAGAGAAGAAGAAGGCGGTCGCCTCCGCTTCCGCACCAAAGAAGAGACAGAGGCAGGCTCCTAAGAGAGTTCGGATAGTCGAGATGCTCGATGAAATCTCTGAACCGGTTACTACGGGTACTTCGCAGCAAGCCGACCTAGTCGAGGACGAAGTCGAAGAACAACTGCGGTCCCGGTCTAAAAGACAACGATCCTCCCAACAGACCAGGCAACCGCAACCGAAGAAAAAGAAGAGTGCCTATGACTTCACAGACTCTGAATAGGGACTATCCTTCTTTTTCTTATTTGCCTTAGTATTTATATATGCTTTGTCTTTTCCGGTCACCTATAAATATATACAAGTTATTTTTGAATCCGGCCTTATTTTGCATTCCTACTTAGTTTTGATAATTTTAAATAAAATAATCAAAAAGGGAGAAATTGTTAGATAAAAGATAAAGACTCTTCCAAAACTTCTCTCTCAAAATTTTTCGAAAAATTCTATAAGTCTTTTTCAAAAACCGGCCAAACAAAACAACCGGCCTACGGTTGCAAACTTACATGATTTTGATAATTTTAAATAAAATAATCAAAAAGGGAGAAATTGTTAGATAAATTCAGACCGGTTCAAATAAACCTAACTTAAACAAACCTTCCATGCAGGAACAAGGAACCGGACCGGATGAACAAGAGAACCAACTGAAGAAACCGAACCGGTCAAGCTACCAAACCGATCAAGAGTATTCGGAACGTGACCGCACAAAGGAAGGATCGGCCAAAGCTTAAAACCAGATTCATCAAACAGCCGATCATCCATAAGAGAGATAACCGGAAGAAGTCCGGTCACTTCACTACCAAAAGACATTCGGCCAAGTCAAGCGGCCGACCAGTACAAGAAGACAATTTGGGTATCTGTTGAGAATGATACCAAAGGAACAGACTGAATACTTCCATATCCATGCAAGTCTGAGAAAAGACTGTAGGCTGCAGAAAACAGTACTACCGGATCCTTCTACTTCGGGATAAGCCAGAAAGGAAATCTTCAAAGTACAGACAACTGTCCAAACAGACAGTGTCTACATCAAGTAAAAGACAAACCCGGTCTGAGACAGGATACCAGGTCTAAGATTGACCATCAGGTCTGAGGAGACGACCGCAGGTCTGAGACACTGAATCACTGCACCTCTGATCATCCAATCAGATTCAAGGCAGTGAAATATGACCGTTGGCATATTTCACCTATAAAAGGAGGCAGTTCCAGAAGAGTAAATGCGGGACATTGAGTGACATACATTGGGATAACGAAAGCTAAGAGCATTTACTACAAGTGATAACAGTGTGCTATTCTAGAAAGCCTAAGTGTTGAAAGCTAAAGTGTGTTCTACAATTTCGGTGTAAATTGTAAGAGTATTATCGAGCAGGAAATAAGTCTCGATCGGATTGTACTTGTATTCCTTAGTGAATATCCTTCTCGCGGTTTCGAGAGGAAGGGGTGACGTAGGAGTTTTATCTCCGAACATCCATAAAATCTGTTGTGTTATTTACTTTCTGCAGGCTTTATTACATAACCGACTAACTTAACTATACCGCTCCAAACCGACTCTATACTAACCATACCGAATATCCAGATTACCGAAATCGACCCACCATCTCCAAATCTTCATCATCCGAAACCGACAGCGCCTATCATACAAGCGTACCGCTTCAACCTGAAAGAAAATCTCTTCCGCGCTTGAACCTAGTTCAAGGATTTGTGACAGGTTGTGTAGTATTGAAACCCCGGTGTTAATCTCTAACCGGATTAACCACCACCCTACGAGTGAGAACCGCTAACCGGTCCAACCCCCGGTCCACCAGCGGCGACCTAGATCCTAACAGTTTTATTTAAAAAAAAAAAGTTCATGACACACAAACCAATGTTGAAATTTCTCAAACCTCGAACTTTTTTGGGATAGGGTTTTCGGAGGTTACAACAGGTATGAGCAATAAATGACTCAAAAAATTGAGAGTATTATTTGAATTGTAAAAATTTGGGACGAAAAATCCGACTCAATTAAACAAGATGTCGTATTAAACAAAATATAATATAAACTCAATTTTAAATAGTGAAAAAGAAAACGAAACATCCTCTTATGCTAATAACTATGGAAGGACAAAAAAAAAATTATCTTTTACCTTCTCTAGATAATTTTTAAAAAGAAAAATGTGGAATAACTTACTTCAATTATGTCAATTAATATATTTAATTATAAGTTTGTACATAATATATAACTAAACATAACACATTGTGATTAAATATAATCAAACATAAGGTTTATAAAATAAAAGATTAATGTATATAATTAACAAATAATTTTATACAATTAGAATCATGCACACATTTATGCAATATTATATACAAAATTATACGATGATATAATTGAATAAGAAGTTAAAACTATTTGTCAATATCTCCTACTATCCAAAACTTCAACTACCACATCATCATATTTTCTAAAATAATCAACTAAAATATTGCCTTAATTTTGAGAATCTTGTATAGGAGTTTTTTAAAAACAATTGGTGTTATTTAAAAAATTGTTAATTAAGGTGGTTTTGAACAAATATATTTTTATTATAAGAATAAATAAGTAGTATTAATATATAACGATATAATATGTATTTTTTAAAATAAAATATATGTATATTAATTAATAAATTAAGTGATATAATTAATAAGAGTGAATGAAATGATGTTTTAGTTTAGTTAGAGCCGGGCCCTTGGATAAGGTAACCAGTAGTTGCATAGGGTTCCCACTTCTTTTATTATATTATTAATATTATTTTTTCTTCTTTTTTCTCTTTTAATATTAAATATATATTATAAAAATAATTTTTTTTATCTCCTTTTTAGTCTCGTATTATAATATATTAATTATTTATATTTTATTTTATTAATTAAAATTAAATTTTTTTTTTACTATTTTAGGCCCTAAAATTTAAATTTGGATAGACCCCAAATTCTTGTGACTTCTCAGGGGCCGGCAGTTTAGTTGAATTAAAAAAACAAATAATTAATAAAAAAATGAATAAAAATATATTTTACAAAATTTGTCATAAAACAATTCACAACCTTTTCGTACCAAACATAAAAATGTAACTTTTATTTATGTTTTTGATAATTTAAAATATGATAATAATAAAATAATAATGACTTTAATATATTCAATCATCCAAGTAACCCATTAAAAAAACCGTTAGACTAGATTTGAAACTTAATAATAAAATAATATATTTCAGATAGTTGGACTGAATTGGGGTTTGATTCAACGTATTTTATTAAATTTATTAATATATACATCTCATTAAATATATTTAAAATATTTTTTTATTTAAAATAATATTTAAATAAAATATTAAAAACAAATATTTTTTAAATAATTATTTTATTTTTTTTCAAATCCAAATCTAACTCCATGCATTTCCAAATTATTTCTTGATAATTTTTTTTATAATAATTAACTCAAATTAAAAAAAAACACCATAATAATAGAGTAAAATAAGGTTTGAATGAAACAAAATAGATAATTATTTACATTAATTATTTCTAAAAAAAAATGTATATATCTGAATGAAATAGATAAATATGATCTAAATTATTTTATAAATTAAATGTGACATTTTAATAAAAACATAATAAATATAATATTTATATTAAAATCACATAAATACTAAATAAGTCAATTTATTACAGTAATGTAAACCAAGATCATTTTGTATTTATTTATTTATTTTAATTTTCTCTTTTTAGTCTTGAAAGATAGGCAAAACTATATTTTTCCTCCAAAACTTTCCATATTTTCCTCATTTTCTCTTACATATTTTAACTTAATTTTAATTTCTTTTGTTATTTTTATTTATTCATATCCTTTCTTTCCATTTTGTTTGTAATTTATGAGCCCAATTGGTGTGCTTTTTATGTTATAAAATGTTGTCAACAAAAATAGCGTGTATTATTCTTTTTTGTTCATATTGAAACTTTGTTTCTCACATGCAGTGAAGTTTTACTTCTTTTGCCTCCAATTCTCATATAAAAAATTATTTTGTATTTAAAAAATTTAAAGCTCTTTAGATCTTATTTAAAATTTAAGTTTCTTACCACTATACTAAATCATGACTAGTAATAAATAATTTTGTTTTACCTCATTTAAGAATATATCTAGTTGATAAAGAAAATAGTGTCAACCAATTGGTAAGATCGTCACAATATATATATTAACTTCATTGATAACACAATTTTATACATTCGACTAGGGGTGAGTATTGGGTGAATTAATCCGAAATCCAATCCAATCTGAATCAGAAATACTAATTCGGATTGAATATTTCGGATCGGATTGAAATCGGATTGGATTGAGTTTGGATTGGATTAAATTCGGATTGGATTAGGATTATTCAAATTATCCAAACAATTCTAAATAAAAATGTATTTTTCAATATATTTTTCTATAAATTTCAATTTAATATAATATATTTTGACTTATTTTTCCTAACTTAGTCAACTTTTTTTTTTAAATTCTAATTTTTTAATTATAACATTAAAATTTTAATAAAAATAATCAAATTTAAGTAATTAAATAAGAAAATATTAAAGGAGATTAACTTAAATTTGAATAATCCAATTAATCTAAAATAATTTGAATTAAAATATATAATATATTAATTCACTTTTTCAATTTTTCAATAAATACAAACAAAATAAATGAATTATAAAAAAATATTATTAAATAATTTCAAGTTCACATTTTAAAAAATCAATTAAATAAAATATATAATATATTAGTTTGGATTGTCCAACCTATATTCAATCAAATTCATATTCGATCCGTATTAATTAATACAATGGTTTGTAATTAATTAATACAATTGTTTGAATTACGAATTGTATTAATTTAGTTTGGATTTAATTTGAATCGAACAAAACGGATCGATTTTACCCGTTTGTTCACCCCTACATTCGACAAAGTATAATTAAAAAAAGTGTAATGAAGAGTCAACATGTCAATCTTACATTTACTATTAAGAGGAAGTAGTATATATTTGCCTAGCATATATATGTCTACATGTTGTGTCATTGTGTTTTCTCATCTTATTTATATTGTTTGTTCTTGTATATTATTGATAAGCATAGCTCATAGGCAAATAACATAACCATATTTTGCAAAAATAAAAAATTGAGTTATTTTGTATCGTTTCAAATCATATAAATTGTATTATGATTGTGATAATTATCCGTTTCACTACTGTAATATTCATCATTAAGAATATGTTTTAGTCTAAACATACATCAATTACATCTCAAATAAAATTTAAGACTAA
Source organism: Impatiens glandulifera (assembly GCF_907164915.1). Lineage (NCBI taxonomy): Eukaryota > Viridiplantae > Streptophyta > Magnoliopsida > Ericales > Balsaminaceae > Impatiens > Impatiens glandulifera. Next base: position 15,686,326 of record NC_061867.1, on the reverse strand, counting down.
TAAAACAATAGGAATAATTAATAATAAAGTAATTTAACAAATATTGGTCATTCAAGAGGGAGTTTATATTTGATTTTTATCTATGTTAGATACTATCAATACCAATAGCAATTTTTCATATTTACTTATTGAAAGTGATTTTGATCTCTAATATAGTATTTTAGAAAATATAATCTCAATCAATGACATTATTGTTTAAAGATTAACTTGTATATGATAGAATAATCAATTTAATAGTTAGAACATATAGATCAAAATCATCATTCTTATTAATGTAATTTTATTTTACTCCATGTAATCACTTATAATTTATCTTCAATTTTCATAAAATAACAAATAATTAAAATCATTTATTATATATATTTAGAATAAGTAATCTTATTACTCTGTAATAATTGTAAGACTGAAATAATCTCTTATTTTATATATATATATATATATATATATATATATATATATATATATATATATATATATATATATATATATATATATATATTCTTAACTAGAAGATAATAAAAAAAAGTCATTTGATTCGAATTAAAAAAAAAAACATTTCAAGAAGGAAATTATATTTTTCATGTTAAAAGAGTAAATGTTTAACTATTATATTTATAGTCTCTTATTCAAACAATGAGCTTATCCTCAACTGATTAGGCTATCAAGTAATACAAATACTTGTTTTCTTTAAATTTTTTCGAAATTTTTTAAAATTTATGCTTGTAAAAATGAGTTTAGAGAAAAGATAGTTATAAAAAATTAAAACCACAAGTTTTAAATGAAGATGGATGAACAAATAAAATGTGGAAATAACCTTATATACCAAAAAAATATGATATAATTAAGAAAATTTTAACTATTTAAAACTAATTGTCAATGTCTCCTACTATCCACAACTTCAACCACCACATAATCATACTTTCTAAGTAAATATAACTAACATACTATCCCATATTGGTTTCATATTTTGAGAATCTTGGATAGGATTTTTAAAAATAATTTGTGTTATTTAAAAAAATGATGATTAGGGTGATTTTGAGAATATATATATATATTTTTAAAAGAATAATATTATATAATAATAAAAATATATTTTTTTAAAATTAAAAATATTTAAGTATATTGATTAATAATTAAGTAATATAACTAATAGAGGGAATACAATTATGTTTAATTATAGTTGAATTAAAATTAATAAATAATAACATTTTACAAAAAAATTGTCATACTAAAAAATTCAAAACTTTTTCATGTCAAACATAAAAAAGTAACTTTTATTTTATGTTTTTTATAATTTTAAATATGATAATAATAAAATAATAATGACTAAAAGACTTTAACCTATCTAATCATCCAAATAATATATATAATTAAAAAAACAATAAATTTGTTAGACTAAATTAGAAACTTAATAATGAAATACAGAAATGATAGCAGCTGCAAAAAATATTGACAAAAGTTACAATTGAGAATTTAATATAAACAATAATTTTCAGATTTTTAATTTAGATTCCCTATAATTTCTTACCAAAATAATATATAAGTTGATTTTCATATATAATTAAAGTATATTTTAAAATATTATTTTATTTAAATTAATATTTCTTTTTGAAAAGTTATTGCATATTAAAAAAACGTCTAAATATATCGACAAAAAATGACATAAAAATAAAAATAAAAAAAGTACTAAATAAATTATTTAGCTAGTAAATCTTTGAGAATAACGATTAATCCCGATAGACGACTCAATAATAGTATTACGAAAGATACAAATTATATGATTATTAATATTTTTTAAATTTTTTTTTTTCAAACTCAGATTTGGACAATTACTTATAGATTGGGTTAATTTTAAAAAAATAATAAATTCAATTACATTAATTATTATAAAAAAGGAAAAAAAATTGTACATATCTAAATCAAATGGATAAATATGATATAAATAATTTTATAAATAAAATATAATATTTTAATAAAAACATAACAATATATTTTATAAAATCACATAAATATTAAATAAGTCAATTTATTTATTTTGCTTTCACAGCATACATAAGAAGACTGCTTCTCTCCCACTACAAGACTATGAGACTACAGTCGACTAGTTTTCCTACAAAAACCTTCCAAATTTTCCTCATTTCCCCTTCTAATGTTCTTCATTCCATCTTTGGATTCACGAAAACGATGTAATCGTTTGTAAAGATTTAGGAAACTTTGCAGAAGATGGTGTTCAAAGGTAGATTCTTCACTTCTAAGAAGTCCGATTCATCGAGTTTAGACGGATCAAACAGTCCTAAATCATCTGCTTCCAGTTCTCCAATTAGATCTGACAAAAAGAAAGTGAAAGATGATCAGAGGAATCAACCGAAACACAAGGATTTGGCTAGTAAATTGGCTCAGCTTCAACCTATGGCGATATCGACTCCTTCGAGTTCGTCTGCTGGTGGAAAATTGGGATCAAAGGTGAGGAAAGGAACAGATGTGAAGGAAGCTCCGTCTTCTGTTTCGCCTCTTTTGGCTTCTTCATTAGGATTGAGTCGGATTAAAACTAGATCAGGACCTTTGCCGCAAGAGAGCTTTTTGGGGTTTAGGGGAGAGAAGGCACCTGTTGTTGGTGCTAGTAATTTGTCAAAGCATGTTGGAAATGATAGTTCTTCTTCGGCTTCTGGGTCGTCGGGAGGGAGGAAAAATGATGGTAAGGATCAAGGAGGTGGGCGTGAGAAAAATGTTGTTAGCTTTGAGGGATGGGCTGATAATAAAAGCAATCCAAGCTTTATATCTGCTGACCAAAGTCCGCTAATACAAGCGAAATCAAGGCTACAGAATGTTGATTCTTCATCTGAAGCTGGTACGATTTTCTTATAGCTAGAGATAGTACACTACTGTGTACATATCGTCTTAGAGTATCCTCTTCTCCTGATGTCCAATTAATTATCTGAAATTCATGTTTTTTAAGAAACCATTCTCAGAACTCGTTTAACATGAGATCGGATGAATAACTTATGTTTCCCAGTGGATTAACTGCTGTCTGCATTGACATTACACTTCAATGAGCTGTCATGATTGACATTTCAAATTAAAGCTTGTTTTTCTGATAAGAACTCTTAGATCTCATGGTCAGGAGGCATGGAACACAGGCCACTCTCTACAAAATACTTGCAACTGTTTATTGTTACCAAATTTCCAGGATACAGGCAAACTTGAGCATACATACAATTGTATGTCATGCTTTTGGAGTCACTAAGGTGGTCTAGGCGTTGGTCCCTTGGTTTGAAGGATTTAGTTTTGATAAAACATCATCATTCTTTGAATGATCTTTCCTATAGGAAAATGATTTTGTGCATTGTTTATTAGGAGTCATAAAAGTAGGGATAGTCTAATGCGTACCAGATAGTGAATTCTAGGTTTAGAGAAGAAGTTAGGGTGAGGAGAAGAATGGCCGAAACCTGTAGATGAGAAAACAGAGATGACTGGGTGAGAAAGCTAGAAACTGTCATTCTATCTCAATATAATGGAATGCGTGCTTACATTCTAGGATTAAAGGGAAGTAAATTCCTCCACCATCAATTTGGATATATGACCATAAAAGATTGGGTTCCTTTATTGCCTTATTTATGGAAGTGCTTTTTAACCATTATTGTTGAGTTGCCAAAGTCTTGGTAGGAGTGAAAGTTTGAATCACTCAAACATAATAAGTTACTAAACCAAACATCCCAAACAAAACGGACTGAACGGAACCCCTAGTTCTAGGTAATGTTTAAGATAATTATTGGACGATTTAACTACAAATTGAATACGATACGATTTTCTTGATGGGACATGCAATTGATTGCAGAAAGTAACATATGCTTCATTGCACTCTTTTATTTTTCAAATGTGTTTATACTTTTTTCCTTATAAATTTGTGTTCCAGACTTCCAGCAGCATTTTGGCTGCAAGAAGTGGAAGACTCTTGCATATTATACACAAAGACTACAATTAGAGTGATCCAAATAAGATGACTAACAAATCATGATAAATCATGAATTGACATGCAAAGCACTATCTTAAGAGATGATTTCAATTTGTCCACTATATTACAAAGATAGAGGACTAGTTAAGATTTCTATGTGGAATTTAGTGTAAGAGATAGAGACACTAATTCTCATAGATTAAAAACTAAGAACACAATTTCTTATATTATGGTGGCTGACGTACCATTCTACCAAATACTATTTACTCTCTAAAAACAGGAATTAAAAGATAATGATGAATCTCCATATATTAGGAATTTCCTCAACCCCTGAAACGATATTTCTATATGCCTACATATCCAAGAAAATGTGTGATAAATTGATAATATATGCGTGCAAAGATTAGAAGAATAATAGCGTGGATTTATTATTTGTTGTAATGATGTCACTTTATTAATGTTGTTTGTTCATGGAAAAAGGAAATAATGACGGAGATGTTTCTTGTTCTGTACAAAGCCCATATATGAGATTGATAGTAGCTCTTGGATGGCTGGCTATTCTTTACATTTGTGATACTGATGCACCAGACTATCGTTTAGTTTTCTTAGCTGAAGAACTTCAATTGGGAAATTTTATCTTTGATCTTAGTGACTTGAAGATAGAGTAGGTTCAGTTTATCTTTTTGTCATACTGATTCCAAATTAATTGCAGTTCAATCTCATTCATCTTGGAGCCGTTCTAGAGGCATGCGAAGTTCTGAATTACACACCCCTGAAATTAAGGTACAATCTTTTCTTTGATTGTGATGAAATGCTATCAACTTCCATTGTTTATATGGTTTACCTCTATTTGTCTTTCGTGGCTGAAATTTGTTGTTTGATTCACTAGCCATCTTATGATCTTGAAAATCCAAAGGAATCTGAATCTCCCCGCTTTCAAGCTATACTACGTCTTACAAGTGCACCTAGAAAAAGGTTTCCTGTTGATATCAAAAGCTTCTCCCATGAATTGAACTCCAAAGGTGTACGTCCTTTTCCATTTTCGAAGCCTAGGGGACTTAACAACTTGGAGGTAATTGAGTATCACTACTACATCCCCTTTCTAGCTCATCATGGAACTTAATGTTTAAACTATGACTGACTGTTTATGCAGGAGGTCTTGGTTATGATAAGAACAAAGTTTGACAAAGCAAAGGAAGAGGTGGACTCTGACCTGCATATTTTTGCTGCAGATCTTATTGGACTCCTGGAAAAGAGTGCAGAAATTCGTCCTGAATGGCAGGAAACTATTGAGGACTTGCTGGTTTTGGCTCGTAGATGTGCTATGACATCACCTAGTGAATTTTGGCTTCAGTGTGAAGGCATAGTTCAAGAATTGGATGATAAGCGTCAGGAACTCCCTTTGGGCACACTGAAGCAGCTATATACAAAAATGCTTTTCATTCTTACTCGTTGTTCAAGGTTGTTGCAGTTTCACAAGGAAACTGGTCTGGCTGAAGATGTGAAGGTTTTTCAGTTTCGCCAACCTATTCATTCTGCAGATCAAGGTATAACAAAGTCCTCAAGAGCAGCCACACCTAGGAAATCTTACAGTCAGGAGCAGAAAGGGCTGGATTGGAAGAGAGATCATAGCGCATTGCCTGAAAAAATTCCCCCTCCACCTGCTGATGACACACCAAAGATACTTGAATCCCCTGGAGGAAGGGATCGAATGTCCTCTTGGAAGAAATTCCCTTCTCCACCTGGAAAGAATCTGAAGGAGGCGATTCTGGTGGAGCTAAATAACACCAAGTTGGAATCCTCAAAGATCTTAAGCAACAGAAGAATCAGTTCAGATGTTGATTTAGGCACCACTCCTACGCTTAATGAACTCCATCAGGAAGGTTCTCAAGCACAGCCTTTAGTTTCTTCTAAGCACCGGCACAAACCATCATGGGGCTATCCTGGAGATCAATCTAGTATTTTTGAAGGGCATTCAATCATCTGTCGCATATGTGAAGAAGAGGTTCCAACTTTGCATGTAGAGGATCACTCAAAAATTTGTGCAATTGCTGATAGATGTGATCAAAAGGGTCTAAATGTCAATGATCGTCTTTTCACAATTGCTGAAACTCTTGAGAAGATGGTAAAATCTTTTTCAGAGAAAGATTTCCAACATGGAAGCCCAGATGTGGCAAAAGTAGATGAAGATTCTTATATGCTCTCTCCAATACTGACTGATGGCTCATGTAGAGGCTCTGAAGACAATCTTGAATGTCTCCCTGAAGCTAATGGGTCTGGTTTCATGGATGACTTCAAAGGTTTACCAGCAATTTCCTGTAGAACGCGTTTTGGGTGCAAGTCTGATCAAGGAATGACAACATCATCTGCAGGCAGTATAACTCCACCTTCTCCATGGTTAACACCAAAGACTTGCCCAATAGACTTGCTATTGACAGGGAAGGGTGCTTATACAGAGACTGATGATCTTCCACAGGTATTAGTGTACTAAGCTGTATGGATCCTAGGACAAAATGCTGCTTGAACCTTTGAAAGAACATAACTTGTATAGTAGGATAAATGCTTTAGAGTTTGCTTGTATGCATCAAAGGTATGTGCATAAATGAAAAAAACTTATCACAATCATTCTGCATGTATAGTGGAAGAGAGCGTGAGGTCTCATTATATTTGCAAACCAAAACAAACTACTTTTGTGTAATATTCTGTTTAATATTTTGTTTTGTTTGAAGCAATATTCAAATCCTAGGTGGTCCTCTACCCCAATGAACAAGAGAGATTTAACTTCTCCTGAAGTTAATTGTGATACTTGTTTGACGAGATTATTTCTGTATCTTCATTTTTCTCATTGTTCGTTCCTACTATTAAGGGGCTTCCTTGATTTTATAGATGAATGAACTCGCGGACATAGCAAGATGTGTGGCAAATGCATCCTTGGATGATGATCGCTCCTCATCTTATCTGCTCACTTGCCTTGAGGACTTGAGGGTTGTTATAGACAGAAGAAAGCTGGATTCACTCACAGTGGAGACATTTGGAGCACGTATAGAGAAGCTGATTCGGTATTTTGCTTGCAATTTTTATTTTCAGAAATATATTTTGAAAATCGTATGTTATTATCGTTAATGAAGATTCTGTGAGTAAAACATGAAAATCATTATTGATCCTCACTGCCTCATTTGTTGGCACATATATGTGCATGAGAAAATAATAATGGCTATTTTATATTCTATATTGAGGTGGAAATTTAGAGCCAGTAGGAGTATACAAGAGTTGTTTTAGATTGCTTGAGTGTTGAGTATGTTAATATTACCTGGTGTTCTTGGTTTAACTTCCTGTTTTAGGATTTGATTCATATCACTCTGAGGTTGAATAGTTTGAATGGCCTTACATGCTATGTGTGATGTACTTTTATTGTTCAGTGTAGAAATTAAAACTTGTCTGTCTTTTATCTTTTCTCTAATCCAATTATAAATTCTCCTTCTAGATGTTCATTTTGCACTATTGGTCTCAGGGCCGAAAGGAAATTGAGATTGTTTTAAAGCTTATTTATCATTGAATGCTTTGAGTCAAAGTTTAATGTCTTTATTTTCTAGGGAGAAGTATTTACAGCTGTGTGAGATGGTGGATGATGAGAAGGTTGATACATCAAATTCAATGATGGATGAGGATGCACCATTAGAAGATGATGTTTTACGTAGCCTGAGAACCAGCCCAGTGCATCCTTCTAAGGACAGGACATCCATAGATGATTTTGAGATTATAAAACCAATTAGTCGCGGTGCATTTGGCCGGGTTTTCTTAGCAAAAAAGAGAACAACAGGGGACCTTTTTGCTATCAAGGTAAATCTTGATATAAATCACCTACATATTTGATGTATCGCCTCTTAATCATTCTTCTATATATATTTTTAATGATTTGTATTCTTAAATTCTTATTTGTTTTTTCCTTGTGTACTTTGGATGTCCAAGCTAAAATATTTGAAAATATTTTCTGTATCTAACTAGAAATAATAGTGTTAATAGAAACATAAGTGAATGGATTTTAGTTCTATGGGTTATGCATGTCATGTGATTAGTCTTTTAAGCATGTTTTTTCTAGTGTGATGTCTGATTACAATTATCCATGCATGTCATGTTATTATCTGTAAATTGACATGAGGTATGTTCACAAAATGCTGAATTGACAACTTATGCATAGTAAAATGTTCCAAGTTTTTTTTAAACAATAAAGAAACAACTTTGCTGATAGTGTCATTAACATGAACATGATGACATTGACAGTTCTTCTTACAAGGGTTAATGTCTTGAATCTTGATATCCATAATGTCACTTACTTTCCCTAAATTCCTTGATTTTCTCTTGAAACATCTGTCACATATCCTTGTATAAATATAAAACACCTCATCTCTTCGAGCAAATTACATTTAGCTGATCGAAACATCTAAGTGGACCATACGCTGCTTCAGTTCCAGTTGCTATTTAAGTATGAGCTGTTGAGTTTGCATGTTTTCTTTTTATTGTTTTCGAGAATCCAATATGCGCGATTGGTCTTTCTTTTCTAATGGGTGAGAGTAGTACATAATGTTTATTACAAAAATAGCACTTTGACATGTTTGAGATATCTAGGGCAAAAGTTTTTAACTCCTAGGATTTCAGTCACTGCATCTAAATGATTATTCTGGAAAACCATTGCACTTAGAGATTTACAGGCTTAAATAATAGTAATGTTTGCTTTGGTATTCTGGTGATGTTAGTAGATTGTGCTCATGATACATCTTGGCTTTTGCAGGTTCTTAGAAAGGCAGACATGATTCGTAAAAATGCTGTTGAGAGCATTTTGGCAGAACGGGATATTTTGATTTCAGTTCAAAATCCTTTTGTGGTGAGCAGGTCTAGCTTGCGAAAGCATTTTATTCTTGCTTTATACCACTTGTATCATTTTCTAAATGATTGAATTATGTGTCAGGTTCGCTTCTTCTATTCATTTACTTGTCGTGAAAACTTGTACCTTGTGATGGAGTATTTGAATGGAGGTGATCTATATTCGTTGCTGAGAAATCTAGGTTGCTTAGATGAAGATGTAGCTCGTGTATATATAGCAGAAGTGGTAAAGACGTTGCTCATGTATATATAGCAAAAGTGAAACCTTTGTTCTCGCTTGCTCTTTTACCTTGTAGTGACATATCTACATGTAATCTTATTCAGGTTCTTGCTTTGGAATATTTGCACTCTCTTCACGTGGTTCATCGCGATCTAAAGCCTGATAATTTGTTAATTGCACATGATGGGCACATTAAGGTGATACTATATTCTTCTTCTGCTCTGTTATCATCTCCTTGAGTTGCAAAGTTGTGTTTCTACACTTCTATTTTGTTTCAGTCTCTCAATCAATGAGATGAAATTCCTTCTGTTCTGTTGAATTTATATGTTCTCAATGCAAGGGCACTATTCTGAAAAATTGTTTATGTATGCTTCTGACTAAGTTATTTGCTTGGAATAATACTGATGTATTTATTACATGTGGATGCAGTTGACTGACTTTGGGCTTTCCAAGGTCGGACTCATTGATAGCACTGATGATTTGTCTGGTCCAGTTGTTAGTGGTACATCCTTAATAGGAGAAGATGAACCACAATTAGCAACTTCCAAGGAACAGCAAGAAAGGCGAAAAACACGCTCTGCTGTTGGAACACCTGATTATTTGGCACCGGAAATTCTTCTAGGAACCGGACATGGTTGGTGAAATAATTTCTTATTACATTTTGTTTTTAGTCTTCACTATGGTGTATTACTTAGGGTAAGCTTTGTAGATGACAGTTGAAGTTATTGAGGGAAAAAATCACCTTTTAAAATTTGATATTCTTACATTCTTCTAACAAAACAATTAAAGCTAATTTAGCTTGAGAAGAATTTTTGATTGAATTCTATCATCTTTGTATTAATAGATAAGCTTACACATTGGCACAACTGGTCATTAGTTGGTTCTTGTATAATTCAAATGCACCATGCTGCTGTGTTCCCTTTCTCCAGGTGCAACAGCTGATTGGTGGTCTGTGGGTGTTATATTATTTGAATTGATTGTTGGCATTCCACCTTTCAATGAAGAACATCCTCAGGTATGTCTTTCTGTCACTTTATACATATATGCATATACTGGATTTGATTAGTTTTGTAGAATTTGTTGACCAGATTTCACAATTTAACTATTAAGATATTTTCAATCTTTGTTTGTTGTTTGGTTATTTGCAATAGATATTTGTTGAACACTGTTCATGGAAGAATCTGTTAATAGATAGCTTGGCATAACTCTTCAAAGGCACTGGAACAACTATCATATCTTAACCTTTTTTTATCTCCAGATTATGTATATTTTCTATCACCTCTCTCACTATCTGTCTCTCCCACATTTTGCACAACTAATAAATTCTCAACTTATCTACTCTCAGAACAGGAAAAATAAACTATAAATATTAGTCCAGTGTTCAGCATTCAATTCAATATATTATTCTACAATTGAGCTAGGTCTTACTGTCTGTTCATATTGCCAGTATACCAAAGGATCATTGAGTATTTTGGTTGATGATTTTGTTGAGGATGGATAAATAGTTACTTAGATTAAATCCAACTAGGTTTTACTGTCCGTTCATATTGCCAGTCTGTTCATATTGCCAGTATACCAAAGGATCATTGAGTATTTTGGTTGATGATTTTGTTGAGGATGGATAAATAGTTACTTAGATTAAATCCAACTAGGTTTTACTGTCCGTTCATATTGCCAGTATACCTTGAGGATCATTTGGTATTTTGGTTGATGATTTTATTGAGGATGGGATAAAGAGTTATTTAGATTAAATCCAAACCACTTCCTCAAACATGGCCTACCTGTTGCTGTTTTATTGAAAAACAACAATATATATAAATGCATACAAGTGTAATATGTTTCCATTTTAGATTTAGTAGCTGTACAGTAAGTTGACTTAAATTGATATACATCAAATGTTAAATGTATATCATGTATCAATAACAGAAATATCTACATTAAATTATTGTTGAATGCTATTATGTCTTTAACTGTCAGAGTAGGTAGGTATACATCTTACAATCACCCATGGGTAGTATTTCTTTTTGTTTTTTTAGAACGCTGAGTTCCGCATCTCCTTCGGAGTGCGACGACTAATCCTGCGGGTTAAGCACATAGCCCGCAAACACACTCAACCAATTTAACACGTGCCGCCTGACGGGCTCGAACCCAGGACCTCGGGGAGGCTAGGGATATCTATTTCTTGTTGCCGCTAGGCTAGAATAGGGGATCACATGGGTAGTTTTTAACCAGTTTTACAGTGGATTCTACTAGATTTTGATGACTTATTTGTTTTTTTGGCATAAGTGGTACATGTCCTTATCTATTTATTTCTCCTTGTGCTGATTTTTTATTTTATTTTTGTATTCAGATGATATTTGATAATATTCTCAATCGCAAGATACCCTGGCCGCGTGTGCCAGAAGAAATGAGCCAAGAAGCATTCGATTTAATTGATCGGTGAGAACTTTCCTCACTCTATAAGCAACTAGCTATACATTTTAAACTTTTTTTTTGTTTTAGTCCAAAATGATTTCTTACCACCGACCATGATTCACTTTTAAGTAAATGATTTTTGTAACCATACGACGATTCATCCACTTTCTAGAATCACAACAATGAGTTTGCAAAACTTCCTTTTTTTCCCTGTTCAAACATCACAACGCATAAAACCACAATCCACATCAAACAAGTCCTAGGTTTTTCTTAAAGCTTGCGTGACAACTTTCTTTTGATATGTTGAAGAATTTATTTGTGCTCCAAAGTAATGCTACTATGCATCTGTGCTAACTTCCAGGTTATTGATAGAAGATCCTCATCAGAGACTTGGAGATCGAGGAGCAAGTGAGGTGATTTTAGTATCTTATTTTCCTAGTCTATTATTTTATTATAACTTCTTATGATATTTATCAAAATGAATATTTGATATCCAGGTGAAACAACATCCATTTTTCAGAGATATTAATTGGGATACACTAGCTAGGCAAAAGGTTATTTTCTCAATCATGAATAACAACTATGTCTATTCATTATTAAAATTTTGTGGTTCTCTAAATTTTTATTTATTTTTTTTATTTCTCATCAGGCAGCATTTATTCCAGACTCTGGGAATGATTTGGATACTAGTTACTTTACAAGCCGGTACACATGGAATCCTTCCGATGAACAAGTATATGCCAATGAATTTGAAGACGATAGTGAGAATGGAAGCACAAGTTGCAGCAGTAGTTGCCTCAGCAATCGACACGATGAAATGGTATAGTAATTTTGAGAACATTTTGAATAAAACGTAGGATTTCAGGGATATATCTAAGATGTTCTTTTTTGGCTTTATTTTCCTTAGGTGGATGATGAATCTGGAGGAAATGTAGAAGACTTTGAGCCAGGCTCTTCTGTCAACTATTCCTTCAGTAACTTCTCATTCAAGGCACGTTTAATTCTCTTGAATTCCAGTTTCTATCCATCTGCATTGAATTCACTAATCTTCACCATGCATAACCTACTAAAGTTGTGGATAATCCACCTAAGAGATTAGATTAGATTTTTCTGACTTGCATTGATTTATTTTCTACGGCTAGTCCTGCTGATGGGTATTATGTTAGCCTAGTTGTATCTAACTCCTAACTAGAAATTGCCAAATTTATAGTTGTGTTGGATTTCTTTTATTCGTCTGGGTGAGATCACTACCTTATTCGACAAACATTTTTCAAGATATAGATATAGTATTTTTTTTATCTTTCTAATTTAGGAATCTAGCACGACCCACACAATTATGATCCCCCAATTAAACTTGAGGCGTACTTAATGAGAATTGAACCCGTGACTTTTGATCTTTTAGTGAGTTGAGATATAGATATAGTCGAACGTGTTTCTGCATGATTTTAATTTTTTTTCTTCCTGCACTGCTTAGGATGATTATGACCTTAATATAATCTTTTTTATGAATTTAAATCACGATGATTGTATTAATTAATTTGTGGTATTTCAGAATTTATCACAACTGGCATCAATCAACTATGATTTGCTTTCTAAAGGATGGAAGGATGATCCACCATCAAAGAACAATCCTTAACAGTAGCAGATCCTCAATTCAGTTTTATATTTTGTTCTGTTCTACATGGAGGATCAATGGTCTTCTTTTTGTACAACCTTGTACATATGTAAGACCCAATCTCGGCTTCATTTCGTATAATATTCCTATTCCCCTCGGAGAGTAATCGTTTTTTTTTCTGGTTTGCTCCCTCACAGAGTGCTTGTGGAAGAAGGAGATGGAAGGGTTCTACCTGCATATTTTTTCAGTTAAAGACCAAAGATTATATCATTTTGACTGAAATTGGCAAAATCATCATCCCCCAGTGAAGAAAAAACACATCATTGGTTTGACATTGTTCATTTGAGCATATATTGTTTGCTAGACTATGGTTTTTGTTCTTGTTTAAAGTTAAAACAGTTCAAAAATAACAATTTAATACTCCTTAATACTCATATTAAATACTTTAAAATCTCATGAAATAAAAATGGAGTGAGTATCTAATAGTTTAAATAAATGTATACTATAATGTAATTCATTTTCTAGTGTTTCATATTTGGTATGACTGCTGATTTGCATTGTTGTATTCTTTTCTCAAGTATAGGGTAAGGTGCATTTCAGAAACCCTCGAAAAATAAAATAAAATATGGATGTGATATGATCTCTTAATTTGTTTTAATTTAATTATTGTTTGTTACTTTTATTCTAAAAAAATGATAAAATTTACATTCTCTCCTCGTTTCATCAATAATTTCTCTTTTAATATCTTAAGCTCACCTCAAATTTGGTTAGGTGAAGATTAGAAAATATATGATATAGAACTACAAACTTTTCATATCGTATATAACTATTTATTTTCAATGTCTCTAACTTAATTTTAACACATTCCAATTTCAGATTTAGGTGTGTTTTCACTGTAAAAACATATAATTGGTCAGGTTTATTCAACAATATTTTATTTTTCACTAGAAAAAGCATATGTTTCATATCAACATAAAGTATAAAATTCTTGACATATTTACAGCATATATATAAAATTCTATACATATTTACAGCATAAGAAGGCAAAGCTTCTTTCACTTTATTACCTTGATATTTCACACCATCAAGTTTTCATGTGTTTTATTGACTCCCCCAACTCATGGGGAAACCAAGTTTTCTAATTTGCACAAATTAACTCTTTGATTAAACAGTAAATTCTCATATTATTTAAATAATTATTAATAGTTTTAATATTAAGTTAAAATAATATTTAGTGTTTCAAATTAATTTATGATTCTTTCTTTATTTCTAATACTATATAGTTAATTTATAAATAATTATAATTGAAGTGTTCAAACAACTAATAAGATTATAAGAAAAAAATGTTAATAATATAATGTATTAACAAAAATGATATCAAACTAATTAGGCTATTCCAAAATTTATGTATAAAGATACTTTATAAATCAACAACAACATATATTATAACCTATAATTAAATTATATAATAAAATAAATAAACAAATAATATTTTAAACAAGATAATAAATATAACCAACATTGTTTAAATAGAATAATATAAATAAGATATATCAAATTATATATATAATTTAATTTGTCATATAATTAAAAAGCTTCAATTTAAATTTATTCATACATAACAATCAAATATTAATTTATCCAACATTAATTTTTATTCTTAAAAATAACAACTAACCATTAATCATTTAAAATTATTTATTTATATTTATAATTTTGTGTGTGATGACATTAGTTTAAATGATACAATTTTTTTTTTTATATCTATTTAGACTCATACGAATATCCAAACCATAAAAATACTCTAATAACATTATAATATATATACAATAGATTTTGGAAATCTAAAATTAGTTTAAATTAAACACACAATAAATAGTGTATGAAAATATAACACCAAAAATTCAAATTGACTTAGTAATAAGATACTTGTAATAAAAACCATAATAATGGTGCTTGCTTGTTTGACCTTTACAAAAAAAAAAAAGAGTAAGCTTATCTCCAATTAAAGTTTGTATTTGATTCTCACTATCTATTAAAACAAGTTTTGCTATATATAAGATTTTTAAAATATATCTAATTATATTTTGATTAATTATGTTAAAATTTTAAATAATTATTTACAACTTTTATATGTTCTAAATTATAATATTGAACTTAACTATTTTTTAATTTCTAAAATTATATCAACAAAAATAATTTAAGTAAAATTTAAAAATTAATAAAGTCAAACAAATTAATCTATATAATTATAATAAAATTGTAGTCAATCCTTATTCATTAAGAGTTATTTAAATAATAGAGTTATTTAAATAACACATTATCCTCTTAGGTATGTTGTACTCAAAAGACCTGGTTCAATGTAAAACATTATTATATAGGGCACAAATTATTAAATATTGAACATTAGACCCTAGTATCAAACTTGTAAGAATTTAGTTTTTAATATTTTTGAAAAGTAACCAATTTGTTAACTCAATCTATTTCCTCTCAAATAACGAATTAACCTCACCTATTTCCTCTCATGTAATGAATGTTGCGTCTTGGCGGAAGAACCTGGTTACACTCGTTGCGAACTTAACCCAACACCTTACGGTTCCCGAAGGCACCCCTCTTTTTCAAGAGGATTCACGGCATGTCAAACCCTGATAAGGTTCATCACTTTGCATCGAAATAAACCACATGTTTCACCGCTTGTGCGGGCTCCAATAATTCCTTTGAGTTTCATTCTTGTGAACATATTCTCTAGGCGTGATACTTAACGCGTTTTTAAAAATAACTATTTATATTTTATAAATCTCTTCATTAGGGACAGATCTATGTATGAACTCGAGTGGGATAAAGCCTACCTCGAAATATTTTATTTTTATTTTTACGGTATAAATGTAACATTACCTTCTAATTTCGTATTTTTTTTAAAATTTAATACACTAATATATATTTATCTAATTTAAAAAAAAACTTACTTTTATTAACTCTAGTTTTATTCATAATTTTTTTTTCAAATCCACACAAACTCAAATTCGATCTCCACTTTTTAGTTTTCACCAATAACATAATTTCTCCTAACCCTATACATAACACAATTTTTTAAATAATCTAATAAGATATTTAAACAATCCCAAATCAAATTAACAAAATATCTACAAAGGTATTAAATTTCACGTTAACCAAAACCCAATATAATAATATAAAAAAATACCCATCTTCCAATTTTTTTAATTTATCTCTTCCATCTATCTATCTATCAAATCTTATTACACAATTATTAATAAAAATTCAAAGAAGCTACAACATACGTGTCAAAAGTGAAATAATAAAGACAAAGACACGTGTCCATCTTTGACTCGTTCAAACATTCTTCCATACTATTAGAAGATTGCCGCCCCCTTCCCTTCCATTATAACCGCTTTACGAGCTCAACCGACCATCTTCTTCTTCATCTGCCCAAACAAACCAGAGAAAGAGAAAAAGAAGAAATTATACGTATCTAATCCTTCTTCGTTTCAATCCCTATCCCTATCCTGATCTTTGATCCTATCCTGTCCTCAGACATTTATGGTAATTTATTCGGCGTTGTTCAATCCCTAAACATAAACTCACATTTTCTCATCATTTTCTCAAGGAATTCTCTTTCCTTCTCTCATTCAACCTTTTCATCATCCAATCCATCCACGATCTACATTACCTGAGGTGGGTTTTCATTTTTTTGATTATTTAGCCGATGGCAACGGCAAGAGAAGCTCAACCGCCGGTAATGTTAACGTCGGGCGCAAGTGGGCGTGTCAATGCTTTATTCTCACCTCGATTGTTGAAAAGTCTGTTGATGCTTGTGGGTGCTTTTTTAATGTTACTTGTGGCTCCATTTCGAGGGAGAATTTTTAGATTTGGGTCGCCTTCATCATCTTCGCCTACGGCGGAGAAATGTAGAGATGAGAAACAGGAGAAGGGCGGTTGTGGGAATGGTGGAGGTGGAGGTGGAGGTGGAATTCAGAGGAAGAAAGTGCCGGTTGTTGTTAGGGTGCCGGCGAATGTACCGTGGAAGAGTAGTTCGATTGTATTGGCTGCGGTTGATCAGGATGTTATGTTGAGGAGATCGATTGCGATTCAGAGGGTGGTGAAAAGTGGAGATGAGAAGACGGGGAGAGAGTTTTCTTTTCATGTTACTCCTAGAGGTGATACTTTGTTTACGCAATCGTGGACTCCGGTTTTTGGCGATGTTATTAAGTGAGTAATCGTGTTTTTGACCTTGGTTTTACACAAATTCATACAATTATTTGAATGATTTAAATGTAATTACAGGGGGATTGTGGTGATTATGCATGGATTGAATGAACACAGGTTGTTGTTAGAAATTAATCATTCTTCAGACGATTTCTCTATTAGAATGTTTACTAGTTGTTAATTAGAGACATGTGAATTTGGTTTTGTATAACAGTGAGAGATATAAGAAATTCGCAAAGCTTCTAAATGCAAATGGGTATAAGGTTTATGGAATTGATTGGATTGGTAAGATACAACAAACCTATAAGCTTGAATGTTGAATGATGAATGACAATTGACAGCAAAATCTTTTTTTCCTAATTTAGGACATGGTGGAAGTGACGGTCTCCATGCTTACGTTCATTCGCTTGATGATGTTGTTTGCGACACAGTAAGTTTGTGATAACTCAACTAGCTCAATGAGAAATAAGGGGATTCTTCTTGACCATTTGTTTTGTTTTGTCATTTAGAAATCATTTCTGAAGAAAACTATAGCTGATAATCCAGGACTTCCATGTTTTTGCTTTGGACACTCCACTGGTGGCGCTATAATCCTTAAGGTATTTGATTGAGCATGTAAAATGTTGTCACTTAATTTTTGAAACACATTAACATGAAACCATTAATATTGAGTTACATTTAGAATCATCAATTGGTTGATATTTCCTTGGTTTCTTATGTTTGTAGTGTGTGCTTGATCCAAAGATCGAAGCTTGCGTATCTGGAATCATACTTACATCCCCTGCAATAGGAGTTCAACCAACCCATCCAATTCTAACAGTAAGAATACTACCCATTTCATTTCTCATTACATTAGTACATAACATTACATTATCCAAGTTCAATTCTAATAATCCAGTTGTTTATTATGGCAGATGCTTGCCCCTGTATTTTCCTTCTTATTTCCAAGGTACCAACTGAGTGCTGCAAACAAACAAGGAGCAGCAGTTTCACGGGACCCTAAAGCATTGGCAGCAAAGTATTCAGATCCGTTAGTGTACACAGGTTCAATCCGGGTAAGAACCGGGTATGAACTCCTACGAATATCAGCCTACTTGCAGCAAAATCTGAGGAGGGTTAGAGTCCCATTTCTTGTACTTCATGGTACAGTTGATGGTATTACAGATCCATTGGCTTCACAAAAGCTATATGATGAGGCATCTTCATCTGACAAATCGATTCGATTGTTGGAGGGTCTTTTGCATGATATACTGTTTGAACCTGAAGGTGAAATGATTGCCAAGGATATAGTAGATTGGCTAAACTTGAGAGTTTAAATGTTTAATGAAAGCCAATTAATTGAAGAAAATGGGGATATAAATGAAAATTCTTTGGAGAAGAAGATATGGAGAATATATTTATTCATGTTTTGAATGTATATATATTACATACTTACAAAAATGCTTATATATAACATTCAGTTCTCATCTCCATACAAATTTTATTATTTTATGTCTCCATATTGATTGCTTTTTCAAATATAAGTCAAAGAAAAAATATCATTTTTTTGTTCCACATTGGTTGAAGACTAATAGGACAACTAAAATGACAGTGTATAAAAGTAGAACTATTATTCTATAATGAGATAAACCTTGCATCCAACTTTAGGAAGTATGTGCTATCTGATTAATAAATTGTTTGTTTGTGAATACAAGTCAAATATAAATACATCAAATAAATTCAAAATTCTGCCCATTCAAAATATTAAAAGTCCTTCTTTTTTTCTTTTTTTTCCTTCAATATATACTCGCATCTAGTGTAATATTATTTACACAAACGTCGAATGATTTAATTAAAACAACAATTCAACGCATAATGAATTGGAAAGACTGAACTAATAATCCTCATAACTTGTATCAACTATAAGATTAACACGGCTTTGAAGTCAATGAATAGTGACGAGTTTCGTATATTTACTATTATTTAGATTGACTAGTTTAGAAAATGGGGTTGGATAACAAAATCTCCACCCCCAATCATTAGAAATGACTAGAATGATAAATGACGAAGTATCACGGTGGAAAAGTGGTTTGGTACTATTTAATTATGTAAAGACACAATTTTATTCTTTGGTCGGTTCTTTTGAGGAGACTGGTGACAAAGGAAAGAGTTTATTCGAGAAATTTTAGTACGTGAAAATGTGTTTTATTGTGTAAAATATTTGAAACAACTAAGCACTAACTTGTTAGGGAAAATGTTTTCTATTTTCTTCACATTGGAGAAATCTTAACAATTACATTGGAGTGAAAATAGCAAAAATGGATTTGTGAGCTTGTTAAGGCGTGGATGGTTTAAAACCATGAGAGAAAATGTTTATTCTCCAATATTTTATTGTTGCGTCTTTTGGTTTTGAAAAGTAATGAAAAAATTGATATAGAGACATTTTGTCCCACATCGGTCGATGACGGCAAGGAACACATAGATGCGAGTGTATAAAAGTAGAGCCTATGAACAAGAATAGGCATACCTTTCTCGGCCTTTTGGCTAAGATCAAGTGTAGTATCTGTTCTTATCAGTTTAATATCTGATACGT